>NC_056749.1:652566423-652866423 GCF_019279795.1 Protopterus annectens | reverse complement strand
GGGGGCTACACCCCCCAACTTTAATGTCCTCACTTCGAGATTGGACTACAGTGGGGGAAGGGCATATACACTGTCAGTACTATTTTTGGCAAAATGGATTTTCAGCGATTTGGACCCTATGTCAGGATTTTCGGCGAAATGGATTTTTGACGAAATGACATAGACCCATAA
The DNA here is from genome assembly GCF_019279795.1 of Protopterus annectens. NCBI lineage: Eukaryota > Metazoa > Chordata > Ceratodontiformes > Protopteridae > Protopterus > Protopterus annectens. The sequence goes on along the minus strand of NC_056749.1, from coordinate 652,866,252 downwards.
ATATATATATATATATATATATATATATATATATATATATAATATATATACATACACACACACACACACACAGAAGAGAGAGAAAGAGGGACACACACACAAATGCACGAACAACAGCATGCAGATACAGTACACACACCATTAACAAACCCATGTAGAATTTGATGTTTTCAGCACAGACAGCATTATTGGCTGTTAAGTTTAAACTGCTGCAAAATAATGTCTAAATTTTGTTCCCAGTAGAAGAAGAGCTCATTATCAGATTGCTCATGTGTGCATTCTGGTTGGTTATCGATGGCATTAAATTATTGACAATGTGAACTTTAACCCTAATGCTGCCCCTGTTATCTTATGCTCAGATCGTAACTTTTAATAAACCCATTAGCTGATAGTTTTTAAATACCTGTATCTGAATTTAGAGCCTTTGCTGTACAGAAGAGGTTTGTTCTTTGATTTTGGTTCTTCTGCAAGCCTAAAAAAAGCATGATACTCAACGCACAGTTTCCAGAAGGCCTTGCATGTATCTCGATTTGACATAGTAAACTCCAAGGTATCCTTACAGAAAGCCTGTGGGGAGAAACAGCAATTAGTTACATCAGAAAGAATACTACTGAGGTACACAACGCCAAGTTACAAAAATAATCCTTTTGTGATTTCACATTGAATCCAGCCTCCTATGAACATGCAGTTTGTTGTTCAGTTTAACATTATTAACAGTAGCAAAATATTGTATTAAACATGAACATCAAAGGCAGACATTGTTTGCCAAAACACATAAAATTAGTGAAATTTGAATTACTACATACTCAATATCAGCATAGTCCTAGTTTATCACAAGATGCACATACATCATTTATACTATTTCAATATATCAATCCCCCCTCCCCCCCCTCTCTCACTCACTCTCTCTCTCTCTCTTTATATATATATATATATATATATATATATATATATATATATATGTGTGTGTGTGTGTGTGTGTGTGTATATATGTATGTGTATATATATATATATATATATATATATATATATATATATATATATATATATATATATATATATATATACACATCCACAACCCTTTTTCCCACCTTTGCACATGGGGTCGGGTTGTTCCCACAGCCAGGTGGCTATCACACACACCTATGGGTAATTTAGTGTGTCCAGTCTACCTATATAGCTTTGGCATTTATTTAGAGTAAAATTCTTCAGCCAGGCCTTAAAACACTAACTGCTGTGACTCATACAGTCCTATTACACAGGTTTACTTCTGTTGTACTATTCATATCACAATCAGGATTTACAAACAAGTCACTCTTTCAACAAACCCTGCCTTCAGACTCTAACTTTTATGACAGTATTGGAAGGGTTAGAGGTTCCTTTCTCCCCTCATATGGCACTGTTTTAATGTAAGGCAGTAAAAGTCAGAATTTTTGGATAGCTACTGTCAAATCCTAACCTTGCTGTCAGTAAAATTCAAATCAAGTCATTGACTCTAGATGAATGTGGTGGTATTCATTCTCATGCACTGCAAAATTGTGCAAAGTATACTTGCAAACAACAATGCTTTGCCTATATGCAAATAGAGGAAATGTGAATAAGAAACACTGATTTTCACATATATGAAGCCAGTGAAGAACCAGTCATGTAAACTGTGCAGAGATGATACTACATAAAATTAGCTAAGAAATATGCAGGAATACATGTATCTTTTGCACATATGTGTAAATGCAGACTGTGTTTGAACATTCCCAAAGTACATTTGTAATTTGTTGTACTTTGATGGCAAGTGCAGCTATGCATTAATATCACAAGGCTTTATGTAGAAAACATGCATGTAGCTGGGTTCAATGCCGCTGGCTAGCAACTTTGCCAGCATCCTTATACTGTGAATGTGTCTTCTTATGGCCACCTGTTTTTGATTTTTATCAGTAAAGAAAGGGGAGGGGCTAGGAAAATAAGAAAGAGGGGAGAGAGTAGATAGGGAAGCATAGTATGATGACATAAATCGTGTTGGAAGAGGATGGTATTTTTGTGGGTGAGATAGACCCCCTTTTTTCTTGAAATATATATAAGAGAATACGGAGAAGGACAAAGTATAGTAAGGGAAGGAATGAGAGTGAGGGAAGAGATGAGGATATTGACAATAATGGATAAACAAAAAAAGCAGATGGGTGAGTTGTCACACAGTAGGTTGGGTTCACAAATAGAAGGGAAAACAGACAAACAGGCAGAGAATGGACAAATGTTGATAAGGTAGTAGTTGTAGAAATATACAGGAGGTGGGGTTCATACAACAGGTTGGATGCACAGGTGATTGGGGATAGAGGAACATGAGACCACTGCTGCTATCACCCTGGCTTGGAGACAACTCAGACAGAGCCATGTCCAGGGGAGCTTGGGTGAGGAGAGTCTGATGTTGAGCATGGGAAGCCATTTCTCTGGTCTTCACTGGAGGAGTTGCACTTTCCTATGTGCTCCTAAATACCCACTATTCTCCCCACCCGTTGGGAGAGGCAAGTGGGCCATGCCTCTTCACTTTTTTCCCTTTATCCTTGGCTACTAACTAAATAAAGGTTGTCTGTTGTACAATAATTACTACAAGATGGGAGATCGTAGGTTTACCCCGGGAATCATATCTGTGTCACTGCTGGACAGAGGCACAACAAACTAATGGGCACAGTATTTTTTCATATAAGGGGTGGCGTAAGCCACAAAAATTTGGGCTAGGCTTATAAATGCCTTAGGGCAGATAGCCTAGTATAAACCTATGAAGCCAGGAGCCTCAGGCAATTCTGGATCTGTACAGTGAGGCAATAAATGGTTGAAAAAGAATTCATCATAAGTAGGAGAATGCAGTGTTTGTCATGTTAAAGTACCAAGTAATATCAGTATCATTCTAAGAAATAGTTTGCTGCAAAATAATGTAATTTAGCATAGGTCTATATTAGATAATCGAACTTTCAAAAGTTCGGCTGTCATATGGTCAACACCATGATTACACTTTTAAAAGTTCGAATCTCTAATAAAAAAAAATACACAAATAACCTACCTGAATGTTTTAAGCAGGGGGCAAGCCCCCCCTGCATCTCCCACGTCCCCCACTCTTTAAATATACCAACTCCGAGATCGCACTACAGTGCAGAAAAGTCAAATTTTCCCATTCTGCACTGTACGAAGATCTCCATTAAAACGTTCAAACTTTCAAAAATTTGATCATATGGTGTCAGCCATATGACACTCAAACTTTTGAAAGTTCAATTATCTAATATAGACCCATTTAGTATAGTAATCTATTTAACACAGTAATTGTCCATTGCCATTATATTGTCTTTTACCATAACGATAACATGATATCCATATTTTTATATATTGCAATATAATAATCAGTGTAATATCCTTAATGTAATATAGTATAATGAAATAAATAATTATTTTATTACTAAATAATATTATTTTGTTTGCTTGACACAAGTATTATTTATGAGTCGGGGGACCAACCATGTCCCAGACAAATAACTGGTAACAGAATCATGGACTGAAACTAAATCCCAAAAAATGCATTATCATACCCTTTTGGAAGTTGTTTACCCTAGGGAACTACCACATTGGCAATATGCCCTAGAGAGTTGACCCTTTTGTTCTGGAGTTAGAAACTTACATAGATAGTGACCTAACTTCAGTCAACATGTAAAAAAGTCCTTCTGTATTGCACAGCTTATAAACAAAGGGATTACAACTAGATATACAGATGTCATTGTCCCTTTAACTCAGCCCTCATTAGGTCAGTCATTGGGTATAATGACCTTTTTGGCATGTATTTGTCCAGACATATGCAACAACTATGTGTTTTTACACACACAGTGCAGACTGGAGAAGTTGTTGACCGCAACTGAGCTACAAAATATAAGTATCTTGATTTTTTTTTTATTATTTTTACAGATTACTGTTTTTACAATTTAATATATATAAAGCACTTTGTCTATTCAGTATCTTCACAAATCCTTATCTGTTTAAAAACTTTCATTTGTCTCTCTAGTGCTTGCTGTCTGTAGGCTATTGTGTAAACTGAAACATTTCCTCTGTGTAATTATCTCTTGACTAGTGGGGGCTGGTTCTTTTGTGTTCTTGTAAAAAAAAGAAGCTATTCTGGTTTTTAAGCCCTAACTTTGGTAGGGTTTCTGTCTTTACACACACAGTGCAGACTGGAGAAGTTGTTGACCGCAACTGAGCTACAAAATATAAGTATCTTGATTTTTTTGATTATTTTTACAGATTACTGTTTTTACAATTTAATATATATAAAGCACTTTGTCTATTCAGTATCTTCACAAATCCTTATCTGTTTAAAAACTTTCATTTGTCTCTCTAGTGCTTGCTGTCTGTAGGCTATTGTGTAAACTGAAACATTTCCTCTGTGTAATTATCTCTTGACTAGTGGGGGCTGGTTCTTTTGTGTTCTTGTAAAAAAAAGAAGCTATTCTGGTTTTTAAGCCCTAACTTTGGTAGGGTTTCTGTCTTTACACACACAGTGCAGACTGGAGAAGTTGTTGACCGCAACTGAGCTACAAAATATAAGTATCTTGATTTTTTTGATTATTTTTACAGATTACTGTTTTTACAATTTAATATATATAAAGCACTTTGTCTATTCAGTATCTTCACAAATCCTTATCTGTTTAAAAACTTTCATTTGTCTCTCTAGTGCTTGCTGTCTGTAGGCTATTGTGTAAACTGAAACATTTCCTCTGTGTAATTATCTCTTGACTAGTGGGGGCTGGTTCTTTTGTGTTCTTGTAAAAAAAAACGCTATTCTGGTTTTTAAGCCCTAACTTTGGTAGGGTTTCTGTCTTTACACACACAGTGCAGACTGGAGAAGTTGTTGACCGCAACTGAGCTACAAAATATAAGTATCTTGATTTTTTTTGATTATTTTTACAGATTACTGTTTTTACAATTTAATATATATAAAGCACTTTGTCTATTCAGTATCTTCACAAATCCTTATCTGTTTAAAAACTTTCATTTGTCTCTCTAGTGCTTGCTGTCTGTAGGCTATTGTGTAAACTGAAACATTTCCTCTGTGTAATTATCTCTTGGCTAGTGGGGGCTGGTTCTTTTGTGTTCTTGTAAAAAAAAGAAGCTATTCTGGTTTTTAAGCCCTAACTTTGGTAGGGTTTCTGTCTTTACACACACAGTGCAGACTGGAGAAGTTGTTGACCGCAACTGAGCTACAAAATATAAGTATCTTGATTTTTTTTGATTATTTTTACAGATTACTGTTTTTACAATTTAATATATATAAAGCACTTTGTCTATTCAGTATCTTCACAAATCCTTATCTGTTTAAAAACTTTCATTTGTCTCTCTAGTGCTTGCTGTCTGTAGGCTATTGTGTAAACTGAAACATTTCCTCTGTGTAATTATCTCTTGACTAGTGGGGCTGGTTCTTTTGTGTTCTTGTAAAAAAAAGAAGCTATTCTGGTTTTTAAGCCCTAACTTTGGTAGGGTTTCTGTCTTTACACACACAGTGCAGACTGGAGAAGTTGTTGACCACAACTGAGCTACAAAATATAAGTATCTTGATTTTTTTTGATTATTTTTACAGATTACTGTTTTTACAATTTAATATATATAAAGCACTTTGTCTATTCAGTATCTTCACAAATCCTTATCTGTTTAAAAACTTTCATTTGTCTCTCTAGTGCTTGCTGTCTGTAGGCTATTGTGTAAACTGAAACATTTCCTCTGTGTAATTATCTCTTGACTAGTGGGGGCTGGTTCTTTTGTGTTCTTGTAAAAATAAAGAAGCTATTCTGGTTTTTAAGCCCTAACTTTGGTAGGGTTTCTGTCTTTACACACACAGTGCAGACTGGAGAAGTTGTTGACCGCAACTGAGCTACAAAATATAAGTATCTTGATTTTTTTTGATTATTTTTACAGATTACTGTTTTTACAATTTAATATATATAAAGCACTTTGTCTATTCAGTATCTTCACAAATCCTTATCTGTTTAAAAACTTTCATTTGTCTCTCTAGTGCTTGCTGTCTGTAGGCTATTGTGTAAACTGAAACATTTCCTCTGTGTAATTATCTCTTGACTAGTGGGGGCTGGTTCTTTTGTGTTCTTGTAAAAAAAAGAAGCTATTCTGGTTTTTAAGCCCTAACTTTGGTAGGGTTTCTGTCTTTACACACACAGTGCAGACTGGAGAAGTTGTTGACCGCAACTGAGCTACAAAATATAAGTATCTTGATTTTTTTTTGATTATTTTTACAGATTACTGTTTTTACAATTTAATATATATAAAGCACTTTGTCTATTCAGTATCTTCACAAATCCTTATCTGTTTAAAAACTTTCATTTGTCTCTCTAGTGCTTGCTGTCTGTAGGCTATTGTGTAAACTGAAACATTTCCTCTGTGTAATTATCTCTTGGCTAGTGGGGGCTGGTTCTTTTGTGTTCTTGTAAAAAAAGAAGCTATTCTGGTTTTTAAGCCCTAACTTTGGTAGGGTTTCTGTCTTTACACACACAGTGCAGACTGGAGAAGTTGTTGACCGCAACTGAGCTACAAAATATAAGTATCTTGATTTTTTTGATTATTTTTACAGATTACTGCTTTTACAATTTAATATATATAAAGCACTTTGTCTATTCAGTATCTTCACAAATCCTTATCTGTTTAAAAACTTTCATTTGTCTCTCTAGTGCTTGCTGTCTGTAGGCTATTGTGTAAACTGAAACATTTCCTCTGTGTAATTATCTCTTGGCTAGTGGGGGCTGGTTCTTTTGTGTTCTTGTAAAAAAAAGAAGCTATTCTGGTTTTTAAGCCCTAACTTTGGTAGGGTTTCTGTCTTTACACACACAGTGCAGACTGGAGAAGTTGTTGACCGAACTGAGCTACAAAATATAAGTATCTTGATTTTTTTTGATTATTTTTACAGATTACTGTTTTTACAATTTAATATATATAAAACACTTTGTCTATTCAGTATCTTCACAAATCCTTATCTGTTTAAAAACTTTCATTTGTCTCTCTAGTGCTTGCTGTCTGTAGGCTATTGTGTAAACTGAAACATTTCCTCTGTGTAATTATCTCTTGACTAGTGGGGGCTGGTTCTTTTGTGTTCTTGTAAAAAAAAAGAAGCTATTCTGGTTTTTAAGCCCTAACTTTGGTAGGGTTTCTGTCTTTACACACACAGTGCAGACTGGAGAAGTTGTTGACCGCAACTGAGCTACAAAATATAAGTATCTTGATTTTTTTTATTATTTTTACAGATTACTGTTTTTACAATTTAATATATATAAAGCACTTTGTCTATTCAGTATCTTCACAAATCCTTATCTGTTTAAAAACTTTCATTTGTCTCTCTAGTGCTTGCTGTCTGTAGGCTATTGTGTAAACTGAAACATTTCCTCTGTGTAATTATCTCTTGACTAGTGGGGGCTGGTTCTTTTGTGTTCTTGTAAAAAAAAGAAGCTATTCTGGTTTTTAAGCCCTAACTTTGGTAGGGTTTCTGTCTTTACACACACAGTGCAGACTGGAGAAGTTGTTGACCACAACTGAGCTACAAAATATAAGTATCTTGATTTTTTTTTGATTATTTTTACAGATTACTGTTTTTACAATTTAATATATATAAAGCACTTTGTCTATTCAGTATCTTCACAAATCCTTATCTGTTTAAAAACTTTCATTTGTCTCTCTAGTGCTTGCTGTCTGTAGGCTATTGTGTAAACTGAAACATTTCCTCTGTGTAATTATCTCTTGACTAGTGGGGGCTGGTTCTTTTGTGTTCTTGTAAAAAAAAGAAGCTATTCTGGTTTTTAGCCCTAACTTTGGTAGGGTTTCTGTCTTTACACACACAGTGCAGACTGGAGAAGTTGTTGACCACAACTGAGCTACAAAATATAAGTATCTTGATTTTTTTTGATTATTTTTACAGATTACTGTTTTTACAATTTAATATATATAAAGCACTTTGTCTATTCAGTATCTTCACAAATCCTTATCTGTTTAAAAACTTTCATTTGTCTCTCTAGTGCTTGCTGTCTGTAGGCTATTGTGTAAACTGAAACATTTCCTCTGTGTAATTATCTCTTGGCTAGTGGGGGCTGGTTCTTTTGTGTTCTTGTAAAAAAAAAGAAGCTATTCTGGTTTTTAAGCCCTAACTTTGGTAGGGTTTCTGTCTTTACACACACAGTGCAGACTGGAGAAGTTGTTGACCACAACTGAGCTACAAAATATAATTATCTTGATTTTTTTGATTATTTTTATAGATTACTGTTTTTACAATTTAATATATATAAAGCACTTTGTCTATTCAGTATCTTCACAAATCCTTATCTGTTTAAAAACTTTCATTTGTCTCTCTAGTGCTTGCTGTCTGTAGGCTATTGTGTAAACTGAAACATTTCCTCTGTGTAATTATCTCTTGACTAGTGGGGCTGGTTCTTTTGTGTTCTTGTAAAAAAAAGAAGCTATTCTGGTTTTTAAGCCCTAACTTTGGTAGGGTTTCTGTCTTTACACACACAGTGCAGACTGGAGAAGTTGTTGACCGCAACTGAGCTACAAAATATAAGTATCTTGATTTTTTTTTGATTATTTTTACAGATTACTGTTTTTACAATTTAATATATATAAAGCACTTTGTCTATTCAGTATCTTCACAAATTCTTATCTGTTTAAAAACTTTCATTTGTCTCTCTAGTGCTTGCTGTCTGTAGGCTATTGTGTAAACTGAAACATTTCCTCTGTGTAATTATCTCTTGGCTAGTGGGGGCTGGTTCTTTTGTGTTCTTGTAAAAAAAAGAAGCTATTTTGTTTTTTAAGCCCTAACTTTGGTAGGGTTTCTGTCTTTACACACACAGTGCAGACTGGAGAAGTTGTTGACCACAACTGAGCTACAAAATATAAGTATCTTGATTTTTTTGATTATTTTTACAGATTACTGTTTTTACAATTTAATATATATAAAGCACTTTGTCTATTCAGTATCTTCACAAATCCTTATCTGTTTAAAAACTTTCATTTGTCTCTCTAGTGCTTGCTGTCTGTAGGCTATTGTGTAAACTGAAACATTTCCTCTGTGTAATTATCTCTTGACTAGTGGGGGCTGGTTCTTTTGTGTTCTTGTAAAAAAAAGAAGCTATTCTGGTTTTTAAGCCCTAACTTTGGTAGGGTTTCTGTCTTTACACACACAGTGCAGACTGGAGAAGTTGTTGACCGCAACTGAGCTACAAAATATAAGTATCTTGATTTTTTTTTGATTATTTTTACAGATTAACTGTTTTGCACTTTTAAAAAGTTATTTGTTGCTTAATTTTACCTGTAGGCTAACACACTCAAGTGCACTAGCCACTTAAAAGCATTTACTGTCTGTTTTTCCTCTGTTTTCTGCAAAAAAGAAAAAAAAACAAAACAAAAAAAAAATCTTGTTTTCCCGCCTTACTGAACTAGAATAGTCCAGTCTTCAGAGTTTGCTGATCTCTGGGCTTTGTCTTGGTTCCTGTGCTATTCCATATCCTTATTTGGATAAAAGGAAGCATCTTTGTTCACCAGTGGGAGTGGGGAGCACTGAGCAGCCTATTTGTCCCTAGAGGAGTGGTTCCAGCCAGAAACTTGTAGTCTATTGGCCATTTTGGGTCAATTTCTAGCTCTTTTCAGCCCCCTGTAATAAAGCCCGCTTTAGAGTGCTTTTTCGCTTGTATTCAACTCAGCACCGCTCCTCGTGGTGTCCTGCAGAGTTCTACAAGCAGCAGAGAGCAAAAGAGTGACTTTTTCCTGATTTAAGTATTTTTTCTGGCTTTTTGATTATTTACTGCTTAGCAACTGCATTTTCGCCTGTTTATACAGCTCTGCATTCTATTTAAACTGTTTTTGTGTTGATTAACTGTTTTGCACTTTTAAAAAAGTTATTTGTTGCTTAATATTACCTGTAGGCTAACACACTCAAGTGCGCTAGCCGTTTAAAAGCATTTATAGCATTTACTGTCTTTTTTTCCTCTGTTTTCTGCAAAAAAAAAAAAAAAAAATTCTTGTTTTCCCGCCTTACTGAACTAGAATAGTCCAGTCTTCAGAGTTTGCTGATCTCTGGGCTTTGGCTTGGTTCCTGTGCTATTCCATATCCTTATTTGGATAAAGGGAAGCTTCTTTGTTCACCAGTGGGAGTGGGGAGCACTGAGCAGCCTATTTGTCCCTAGAGCAGTGGTTCCAGCCAGAAACTTGTAGTCTATTGGCCATTTTGGGTCAATTCCTAGCTCTTTTCAACCCCCTGCTATAAAGCCCGCTTTAGCGTGCTTTTGCGTGATTTAGCGTGGAGTTGCCCATAGAACACCATCGGGCAGCGCCGGTTAAACAAGGTTAAACTATTTCTGGCTCCGTAAAGTCTGTTCTTCAATTTTTCCCTTAGAACTTCTCTACTTGCAATCTAAACAGTCTATTCTCTATCTCAATAGCTCAGCACTTGCTCCTAAAGCATTTTATATAGGTAAAGTACTTATATAGTAAACAAAGTACTACATTAGCCTAGAATCCCCTTGAGTACCCATTTCCCTATAGGTCCCTTCTGACTCAGTTGCACAGCAAACTTTTTCACTTTTTCTAGCATGTCGAAGGGTCAGTTGCTAGCATCCTCTCCTGTTCAGCTGGTGAATCTGGGCATCTTGAGGCAATGTTACAATTGCCTCATGTACACAGACAACCCACTCCTTCTCCCACAAAACACAAATACATGTGAGAGATGCACCTATATAGCCAAACTGGAGGCTGAGCTCTCTCAACTCAGGACTGGCAAGACCAGACAGGAGGAGAAGGAAACCATACATACCACAAACCCAGTTTCACATAGAACTATCACAACTGCAAAACAAACACATAAACACACAAAGACATACTCGGAGGCACTGATCAAAAATCTACCAAAACTACAGAGGCCTCCAAAGCAGACACCCAAGCAACTGCCACCTCAAGACATAAGACATGCAACACATAGTTCTCAAAGTCAGTGTGCTAAACAGTCACAGCCCTTAAGGCCAAACACAATGCCAGACACACTTGTTATAGGTGACTCCATAGTCAGACACACTGACGTCCCACTCACCAGACTGAACAAGGAAAAGATCACAGTAAGCTGCCTGTCAGGCGCTAGAATCTGCCACATAACACAAGCACTCAGGTCACTCCACAGCAAGTACAAGTATGACTCAGTCATTGTCCATGCCGGTGTGAACGACCTGAGATGTACCTCCCTGGACTACATGAAAAGAGACATAGAGGAGCTCTCAGATTATGTAGCCCAGGCTGGTATGACCCTGACCCTGAGCAGTATCCTACCCTCACCAAGAATGATGCCACAATACAGAGACAAAATGATCAGCTTTAATAATTGGCTTAATTACTGGTGTCATTCTAAGGGGATCCAATGTCTGTCTGCCTGGGATGACATGCTTGACAAGCCATGCTGCTTCGCAAGGGACGGCTTGCACCTGTCACCCCTGGGCTTCCGGATATTGGCAAATGCTCTTGCCACCACCATAGTGCCTTTTTTAGGCAAGGCTCAAATGATAAACCTACCGCCCTAGAAAACAAAAATGGAGAAAAACTAAGGGTAATACTGCTCAATGTCAGAAGTCTAAACCTCAAGATGCACGCCCTCGAAGCCCTCCTCAGTATGGAGAACATTGATGTCTGTGCTGTGACTGAAACCTGGTTCAAGGCTCCTGAGAGCACCCCAGCACTATCAGGTTATACCTCATATCATGCGTTCCGGCCCCAAAATCCGGACTGAACCACTAAAGGAGGGGGAGTATCCATATTCATAAAGGATACCCACACCTCCAGGTTAGTGGCAATGCACAAAGCATTGGAGACCATCCAGGTGCAATTAACCATAGGTAAAACTGCCCTACTGTTTGTAACATGCTACAGACCACCTTCTCAAACTCAGGAAACCCACACAGCCTTCCTCAAGACACTGGAGAGTATGAATGTCTCTCCAAACACCATCATATTGGGTGACTTCAACTACCCAAACATAGACTGGGAACATTACTCAAGCCCCAACACCCTAGCCCAAAGGTTCCTGCAGTTCATAAACTCAAATGCTATGGAACAACTAGTCACCATTTCCACAAGAGGAGAAAATATACTAGACCTGATCATCACAAACATGGGGACAAAATGCTCCACACCGGAAGTATATCCCTCATTGGTGAGATCAGACCATAAATTAATCTCACTGGAGATCCACATCCCGCCCCACCCCAGCAACAGACCACAGTGAAGAACTTCTCAAAAGCAAACTTCACACTTCTTAAGACTGGAGTGGTATCCTTCAAGGCCCCCGAGCCAGTGGAAACCACAACCCACGCTGCTGAAACCCTTACAAATGCCTTCTACGAGCACCTCCAGGAATGTATGGATCAAGCAATCCCTAATAAAATCAAGACCCTTTCTACCAAAGGCAGGCGCCCGGTCTGGTGGACCCCAGCCATAAACAAACTCTACAACAAGAGGAGAAAGCTACTACATGACAGAGCAAAATCCCTAAAAGGGAAGGCATCTCTGATCAATACTAGCAAAAAACTACGATCACTCATAAAATCATCCAAGGCCAACTTTGAGAGAAAAATCGCTAATGACACAAAAGACAATCATAAGGCCTTCTTTAGCTATGTTAGAAACCTGGGTGGAAACTCCTAGATATGCTCAGAATTAGTCCAAAATGATAAAAATATCACTGAACCCACAGACATTGCCAACATACTGGCAGACAGGTTCAGTGCAAATTTCTCACCCCCCCAAAAGGAGAAATATCTATCCCACCAGAGTCTAGCCTCCCAAACATCTCAGATGCCCAGGTGAGAGCTACTCTCTCTAAAGCAAAAAACACAGCATCAATGGGACCGGACGGTGTCCCCGGCTGTGTGCTACACGAACTCAATGAGGAACTAAACCCACACATAAGGCTGCTGTTTAATCTTAGCCTTACTACAGGATACATACCCAAAGAATGGCGTACGGCAACTGTGGTCCCACTCCATAAAGGCGGTGCTTCTATGGACCCTGGAAATTACCGCCCCATAAGCTTGATGAGCCTTGTCTGCAAAGCTATGGAGAGGATCATAATGGAACTCATAAATAAAGACATTGGGGACCTACAGACACTGGATCCTACCCAATTTGGCTTTGTCAAGGGCAGATCCTGCCTCTTGAACTTGGTCGACTTTTTCGAAACAGTCACTAAGGCCATTGATGAGGGTAAGGCAGTTCACACAGCCTACCTTGACCTAGCAAAAGCGTTCGACACAATACCCCACTCGGGCATCATAGAAAAGCTCACCAGCTTAGATGTAAACCCATATGTCACAAGATGGGTTGCAAACTGGCTCAAGGACAGAACACACAGGGTTACAGTTGCTGGTGCCATGTCAGACTCTAAGCCGGTCATGAGCGGTGTTCCACAGGGCTCAGTCCTGGGCCCCCTCTTGTTCGGCATTTATTTTTCTGAAGTGCAGGCAAATATAAGGGGATTGTGGCTGACAAAATTTGCAGATGACTGCAAACTGGGCGCCATAATTGACACTCCATCAGACACAGACATCCTCCAGAGAGGTCTCATAGAAATGGATAACTGGTGCCAGAGCCATGGCCTTAAGCTAAATGCCAAAAAATGTATAGTCATACCCTTTGGGAAAAACAAGGTAACCCCTAATTACCACATAGGTGGTAATCCATTAAACACAGAAGAAGTTATCAGGGACCTGGGGACCCAAGTTGACAGTAACCTCTCTTTTGACACTCACATTGCCAAAGTGGTTAGGAAGACCTTCTACATTGCCCACCTGATCATGGAGGGATTCACATCCAGATCAGGAGAGGTCATTGTACCCCTGTACTTTTCACTTATCAGACCAATGATTGAGTACAACGCCCCATTCGGAATGTACCTTACCCGACACCTGCAGCAGTTGGAAAGACCCCAAAAGTTCCTCACCAAAAGGATAAAGGGGCTCAAACATATGTCATACGATGCCCGACTGAAGAAACTCCAGCTCTATTCAGTCACATACCATCTGCTCAGAGGTGATCTGTGCCTGACATACAAGGCCATGTCCAACCCGGAATTAATTGACATGCTCCACCTCAAAAAATCCAAATCCACCAGAGCCACGAGAGCAAGAGACTTAAACCTCAACACGGATATAAATAGGACGTGCTGGAGGGACAGATTCATCACCCAGAGACTCCCTACACTATGGAACAGAACCCCAGTCCCTGTGAGGCAGAGCCCCTCACTGACTCTGTTCAAGAGAAATCTTGACGAGTGGATGGGAGATCGTAGGTTTACCCCGGGAATCATCTCTGTGTCACTGCTGGACAGAGGCACAGCAAACTAATGGGTATAGTATTCTCATCCTAAGGGGTGGTGAAAGCCACACACACTCTGGCTATGCTTATAAATGCCCTAGGGCAGATAGCCTAGTATGAACCTATGAACCTATGAATCTATGAACTATATTGTACACAGAAATGCCTTATTAGTAGGCTACAATATCTAACAAATATATCCTACATAGACCACTTCAAAGCCCTGTCACTATACATGGTATCTTACAGACTGTTAAGAGGTCACCTGTATCTACCATGCAAGGCATACTTTCAACCAAATAATGATGGACCTACGACATATTGGCAAGTCAAATGGCATTAGAAATACTCAGTCTTAGGATCTAAACCTCTTCTGCAACATCAACAGAATGGCATGGAGGAACAGGTATATCTCACAAAGGATACCGCCTCTCTGAAACAGACTCCCCATCCATGTAAAACAAAGCTTATCCCTGTCCATATTCAAACAAAACTTGGATCTATGGATGGGAAACAGAAAATTTATTCCAGGACTGCCCTCTGTACTACTAAAGGACAGAGGCAGCTCATGAATGTTTTATTCCATGCATGGGTCCCAGAAAATTATTTATGGTATGATCCCATTTCTTCTCACTAAGGGTAATATATAATTATCAACCATGGGATGGGTAAGACCAATCTAACACCAAATGGGATAGATTAATTCAAGCACCAAAAAGGAAGTTGGCTTGGCTTAAAATGGCCCACAAGGGCAGCTAGCCTAATGGTTACCTATGAAGGTATAATATACCTAACTGCAAATAAATCATGTAATATATTAAGGTGTGTTTATTTATTGAAAATTTGTCTTCCCCAGCCCTGTTTCTTGATATGGTGCTATGGATAATATAGTGGTAAAGTCGTGATGGGGTGGAAGGTTTCAGGGCATAAATAACCATTTACAATGACAGAGGAAAGTTATTGTTATAACAATGAAGAAAGTGGAACTACTGTTTAGGAGTAGGTATGTTAAATTTGTGGTATACTGCTTGGTGATGCTGACCACAGGATTTTACCTTTGCATTAGTTTCAATAGATGCAAAACAAAGACTTGCCATGATTTCAGCATTACTGAGACATGCCTGTGTTAACTGTTTATTTGATGAAATGGACAAGATGCAAAGTTTACATTACAGCAACAGTCATAATGTATAACTATATAGTTTAAACAGTACTATTTTAGAATAAATACTGAATAAGTGACTGGTAAATACTTTAAATGGACAAACTGCAAGGTTGCCGTTCCCTTCACAGTATTACCCTATATTTATGCCATTCTCACATATCTTGATAGTGAAATACTACTGATGACATTATACTTAATGAAGGACTCTGGTTATCAATCCTTCACTTCTGCTACCATCTGGACAAGCTGATGTGAATGCCTATGCTGGGGGTTGTCATAGCGATGCCGACTTTGCTTACATGTTCAGGGAATGTCACAGCTCATCTGTCAGGTCTGTCCCAAGGTTTATGCAGTGGAATAGTCCTCCTACCACACCTACCACCTAGTTTTGTATGTCCTACAATAAGGGTGAAGGAACAGCTTAGTTGCCTTCACCCACCAGCTTGGAACTTTGCTTTGAGCTTTCACAGAAGCACTCATCTTGCCTTGGCCTGAGTCAACTGCAAAATGCTGCCTGTAATATGAAAGTGAGATTCCTAGGGTGTGAACCACATCCAATACATTGAGACTTAAAGCAGCTTAGGTAGCTGACAGGCTGCACTGGTATGTGATTAAGACATCAAAATCTGAACACAAGCAATGTGAGTGCATGTGCATGTGCTCATACAAACTCATTCATGACAGTATGTGAGAACTAGCAAAGCAATGTGAATGAATGTGCACAATGCTTGTACTCATTTATGATAGCATGTGCGCACAAGCAATGTGAATGCATGTGCACGTGCTCGTACTCATTCATGATAGTATGTGAGCACAAGCAATGTGAATGCATGTACATGTGCTCATACTCACTCATTCATGACAGTATGTGAGAACTAGCAAAGCAATGTGAATGAATGTGCACAATGCTTGTACTCATTTATGATAGCATGTGCGCACAAGCAATGTGAATGCATGTGCATGTGCTCGTACTCATTCATGATAGTATGTGAGCACAAGCAATGTGAATGCATGTACATGTGCTCATACTCACTCATTCATGACAGTATGTGAGAACTAGCAAAGCAATGTGAATGAATGTGCACAATGCTTGTACTCATTTATGATAGCATGTGCGCACAAGCAATGTGAATGCATGTGCACGTGCTCGTACTCATTCATGATAGTATGTGAGCACAAGCAATGTGAATGCATGTACATGTGCTCATACTCACTTATTCATGATAGTATGTGAGCACAAGCAATATGAATGCATGTGCACATGCTTGTACTCACTCATTCATGAAAGTATGTGAGCACAAGCAATGTGAATGCATGTGCACGTGCTCATACTCACTCATTCATGACAGTATGTGAGCACTAGCAAAGCAATGTGAATGAATGTGCACATACTTGTACTCATTTATGATAGCATGTGAGCACAAGCAATGTGAATGCATGTGCACGCGCTCGTACTCATTCATGATAGCATGTGAGCACAAGCAATGTGAATGCATGTGCACGTGCTCGTACTCATTCATGATAGTATGTGAGCACAAGCAATGTGAATGCATGTACACGTGCTCATACTCACTCATTCATGATAGTATGTGAGCACAAACAATATGAATGCATGTGCACATGCTTGTACTCACTCATTCATGAAAGTATGTGAGCACAAGCAATGTGAATGCATATGCATGTGCTCATACTCACTCATTTGTGATAGTATGTGAAAACAAACAATGTGAATGCATGTGCACGTGCTCATACTCACTCGTTCATGATAGTATGTGAGCACAAGCAATGTGAATGCACATGCATGTGCTTGTACTCATTCATGATAGTATGAACTTTCCTATGATGCAGGCTACACTTGCACTTGTGTCATAATGCGATTCACAGAACTGTGTGTCATCAAGCATCATTTACATTGCAGATTTGTAAATGACATAAGGCATTGTTGAAATTTCATGAGCATAGCCATTTTGTGTGCCACTGGTTACTGTGATTCTGCAAAGATTGCATGAAAGACAAAGGTAAAGCTTACAGCAATTAAACTGCCTTGAACGGCACAACTGTCTAAAATTTTCACAACTGATTACAGCACTCAAACTCATTCATCATCCAGAAAAATGCCCTGCATTACAAAACTTATTACTGACCTACTGTCCAGCAAGGGACTTTCATTCTAGTAACAAATTCTTATTATATACAATAAGTAAAATAATATTGCTGGAGACTCGCTCTACTCCCAGTGCCTTGCTAAACTCTGGAATAGTAACCCCAGGCAAATAAAACTCTCCGACAAACTCAGTAGCTTTAAGCCACTGCTTAAACGACATCTTAACCAATCCAAGTCCTGTACGTGCTCATCTTCTTCTTCTTCTTTTGGCTTTTCCTGGTTAGGGGTCACCACAGTGGATCACCTTGTCCGCTCATGATTGGCAGTGGAGTTTTACAGTGTCGAGTTGCCAGCCCGGCGCCCAACCTTCCACAGAAGGCACACACACGCACACACTCACACCTAGGGCCAATTTAGAGTGTCCAATCCACCTACAGCATATCTTTGGGATGTGGGAGGAAACCGGAGCACCTGGAGGAAACCCACGCGACCACAGGGAGGACATGCAGACTCCACACAGAAGGCACCCTAGCCGAGGATCATACCCATCACAGGGATAAAACTTTTTCACTATGCACTACTATCCAAATACTCTCCTTAAACATAATATCCTCAAACGCTTACTGAAATGACAAAACAATTTTTATAAGTGCTGCCTATGCAATCCACTAAGTTACATGTGTGCTTTCTCTTCAAAAACTTTCACCTCTGTAAAATCTTAGAATATATATGTATAAATGTATTGTCTGAATATAAATGAAATAGAAATATAATTACTGTTTGTGTATAAATATAAATAGAAATGTAACTACTGTTTGTATATAAATGTAAATAGAAATGTAATTATTCTGTGCTTGACTGGAACTTAATATAATGCAATGCAAGCAAATGGAGTTTTTCTCCTCGGGTCTCTGCTGAAAATGGGTATTAACAAGTTGGACTATCCAGGTAAACAAAGACAAATAAAGAAAGAAAGAAGGAAAGCAATTTATAAAAAGTGTGATAAGAAGCATAATAAATGGAACAGACTCTTATTACTACTGCATAGTGAAAATAAAGGAATAACCTTTAAAGTACAGCTGGTATGACATAATTCTGTTACTGAAATTGACTAGCTATCAAGTGCTGTCACATTACTGACTAAAGATTTCTGTTTCATGTGCTGTAGTTAATGGAATATTGCAATAGCATTGCACAGGACCAAGCTGCATAAACACTATTTGATTTCATGAAGTGAAACATTAATCATGTAAGACACAGACTCACTCACTCCCCTCCCATAAATCTCAGCAGGCCTGCAATGCAGTCATGCACATCTTACAGTATTTTAAGCATGATATTTTATCTTGTGCCACAGAAAAAAACAAGACACACACGCACACAAAGTAGAGATAATGCAGAAAAAATTGCAAAAACTTATTGGCATAAAAGTGTCACAGTACTGTTTAAGGACAATTTTCATACTGGATTGCACAAGATAACTGCTGCAGGGAGGTATATTCTTCTGCTGTGTTACATTCAAGGCAGGGTTATGGTAATAACACTCATTTTGTTATTTTTTTGGGTAAAGATGCTGCACATGAAGGAGCAAGCCACAGAAGAGAGAACCTTGCTGCTGAGGAGAACTACATCTTCATAGAAGCACTGAAGATGTAAGGAAAATGGGATCCAAGACAGGAAGAGTAAGCTAAGGCCTGGAGCCCTGAAATGGCTGCCATTACTGCCATAAGGGGAAGGAATCATACCTTACACAGTGCAGGAAGAGCACAAATTATATGGTGTTTCATGCTAGGTGTAAGGCAACTGCGGCAACTGCACATACTGCTACAGGAGGTACAATGTCCACTGTCCAAAGTTTAAAACCTGATAAGGAGTACCTGCGGTCACTATAAGGGATGACTACAATGAAAGAATGATAGTAATAATACCTGCAGCTTCATATGCCTTCATTAGGAACACATGGTGGTACAGAAGGTCAGTGTTGTCATGCAATATGTGCTGACTGCATATAAATTTGAACTGTTTCTCTATTAGGTAATTCAGCAATCTTAACAGTCCTACTACAAGAACAAACAGCACATGGCACATTGAAACTTCTTTAGATTCTTGTGGACTTTTTGAACCTCTGGGGGGAGACCCAACAATGTCTGAGATTCAATTACCCACTGTGTAGCTTGCAAAAAGATGAAAAAATGTTAATCACCGCTGATTCCAGAGACACACAAGACCTTGACCACACAGCAGCAGATTTGCCATGAAATAGTTCAGGTACAGGTTACTAAAACTGGGAGTCATGTATAGATGCTTAGAGTGCTACAGGGCATACATGAAGATATTTACCAGTACATCGGAATGGAGGAGGCAGGGCACAATAACATGGCGATCCTTGTGTACCATGGGTGCTGAAACAGCATCCATGTCATCCACTATCTGCATACTAGTGAAGATTTATCCGATATACATTGGTAACAATGGTGTACATGACTGAGGACAAGTGTGAATGCATGGTCAGCAAGCATAATGTGTACCACGGCTGAGCCAAGAAAGTACTGAATCTGTGTTTGTGGATTCCCTCAAAAATAATTCAGTTAGATGTCATTATATTTCCATGTCAAATGGTAATATGTCTAATTAAGGTCTAGGTGATGCAGCACTATCTGGTCACTGTTAAGAGCACCTCCTACATTTAGGCCTCCTCATTGTAGCAACTCAGTTTCAAGCTCACATGGAAGCACTTGTTGCTGATCTATGTGGCCATCCCCAAGGCTATCATTAGGGGATATTGTGTATGACAAAATACAAATGTGATACTTAGTC
The DNA here is from genome assembly GCF_019279795.1 of Protopterus annectens. Classification (NCBI taxonomy): domain Eukaryota; kingdom Metazoa; phylum Chordata; order Ceratodontiformes; family Protopteridae; genus Protopterus; species Protopterus annectens. The sequence continues at coordinate 652,845,796 of NC_056749.1, read as the reverse complement.
ACAATGTTATGTATCATAACATGTACTTCAACCAAAACCAACCCCAAGAAGTGGCAGAAGAAAATATATCAAGCAGCAAAACTTCAAAAACAAAAATAAGCCAGTGCCTGACATTTGTGATGAGGCATGAAAACATTTGCACTTACTTGCATGGGGAAAAAAGAAAGAAAGAAACATGATACATGGCAAAATATATCTTAAAAAAAGAAAATCTCCTGATTGCAAAAGCAATGACATCTGAATATCAAGTCATATTAAATTTATTCAGCATGCATCTGCAGAGAAAGACTATTGTCTGCTTGTATATAGGTGTATACTAGGCTAACAACCACTAGGGCTTTTATAAGCCTAGTCATGCAACCCAAATGTGTGCCACACATTATATGTTTTAGATGGTCATACGGGAGTGATGGGTTCCGGCGTGTAGATCGCGAGACAGTTGCCCGCGAGCTACAACGCCGAAACAAGAAGGCCGCGGCACCGCTAGATCATAGAGCGGTGCGGCCGAAATACAGATCAGCCGTCGGAACCCACGTCGGTTGAAAAACACACATATAGCGACAACCCCTAAAGCAGCTACGCTGCAAAACCAAACAAGTCACAAGCGCGTTGTTCACACACACGGCAATCGATATATACATAGTACAGCATCCAAGCACAAATATCCCACACATACACAGTACACAAGCACATACACAACAATATAAACAGTAAGAACTTACCACTAGATCAGCTGAACACCAGACAAACCCGAACAGTAAACAGCCACAGTAGACCAGAACTATAATCCACACTAAGTCAAAAGCGCGTAATTCAAACACACGGCAAATGATTTATAAATAATACAGCATTCAAGCACAAATATCCTACACATACACAGTACACAAGCACATACACAACAATATAAACAGTAAGAACTTATCAGTAGATCAGCTGGACTCCAGACAAACCTGAACAGTAAACAGCCACAGTAGACCAGAAATATAATCCACACTAGCAGCAGCTGCAGCAGTGTCATTCTACATGCGCATTAACAGTCAGTATGTCCCTGTCTATACAAAGCACCTTTACAGATCGGATATAGTAACCCTTGTACTGCAAATGGAATAGCACACATATGAAATGGAGTGCAACAGAAGGAGAAGTTTCAGACTTCATACCCCTTAGAAAGCACATGCTACTGTAGGAGCATGTAGGGTAATAACTACCAAACTATGCACAGCACTTTACACAGAATGTGCCAGTGGTTAACAGTATTGGGAATATGTCCATTCCAAGTCTTAGACATAGTGATGTATAGCCATAAGTGCAACACACAGCATCTGTTCAAGTACAGCCCCCCCTAGTACAATGGCAGGTGGGAACTGTGAATGAAGAAACACTTCCAGAAAGGAGTGTCAACCCCCACACCTAGTCTACAGCAGCAGGTGTGTTTAGTACGTTCTGGAAAACCCATCCGGTGTCTCCTGGAGCTGGTGTACAAAGGTATGTAGGCCTAGGCAGGCAAAGAAGGGTGCAACACTGAGCAACCTCCCTATGTAACCTCTGTCACTGAAACTGAGATAGGGCCCCACACCCTGATTGGCTAGCAGCTACAACTGGGAGTTAAAAGGGACATGTACACCACATGTAGAAACTGTGTTTAAATCAGGACAGGTATATGCTTACCACAGTATATACATTTGTTAGCCCCATGGCTGTCTAAACTGCATATAGTGACTCCATAGCATGACAGGCAGTTAGACCAAGGAATAGTACTGACAACTGCACAGTGAGCTGTTGCAGGCAGCACTATAACACAGGGTCCAACACAGGGCAGTGTAAAGCAAGTATTGTTACATCTAATAGTGAATTGTAGCAGTGACGTCTGTGCATTCAGTTCCCAACTATACATGCTGTGATGGATAATGAGAGGCCATCTACAAGTGGTGTTACCATGATGGAAGCTATGTACAGGTATAGCCCTGGTCAGCTTGGCAACAAATACAGCACGGAGCCCAGCCAATGGGGCAAACCAATGCTGGTAGTGGAGGGATACCTCTACCATTTGGAGCGTGAACTACCCCCCAAACGGTACTGGGCATGTATTGAGCGGAGACTACAGGCCTGTAGAGGTCGTGCCATCACTGTACGTCAGGAAGAGGGCGAGGAACTGCTGAAATCACTGCCTCACCAGCACAGGCCAGATGCAACAATAGCCCAGGTTGCTACACTGCGAGCAGAACTGCGGCAGAGGGCAGTAACTGGCAATGAGTTGCCAAGTTTGGTGATGCAGAGTGTCCTAGGCACAGCAGATGAGAATATACTTCAGGAGATGCCTTGCCATGCCACATTGCATCGTAGCATAACCAGGGTACGTCAGAGGGCACGGGCATCCATGACCACACCTCCAGTAACACTTGCAGATATTGATGTCAGCCACTATCCACTCCGTAGTGGCAGCTTTAACCTCCGTAGAAGATCTGGTATGGATGGGACTGATTCCTTGGTTCTACTTACAACAGCACAGAACCTAATTGATCTGTGTAGATCTGACATCATTCTTGGAGATGGCACCTTCCCTACACGGGCCGATATATGTCGTCAGCTGTATACATTACATGGCTGTATTGGGACCCACACCTCAACAAGGATTGTCCCCCTGGTGTACTGTCTCATGACAAGGAAGTCAGAGTCTGCATACTACAGTATGTGGGAGATACTGAAGAGTATGACTGCAGAACAGGACTGTACCCTGGCTCCACAGTATATACTGACTGATTTCGAGAAGGCAGCAATCCGTGCCAGCCGTAAAGCATTCCCTAAGAGTATTCTGAAAGGGTGCCTTTTCCACTTTGCACAGATCATTTGGAGCCAGATCCAGCATAACCACCTTGTAGCCCTCTATGGTACGGACACCGCATTCTCTATTGCCATACGTAAGCTAATTGCGTTGGCATTCCTACCAGTTGAAGATGTTGTCCCTGCATTTGTGGACATTGTGGCTATGTTACCTGAATGTGCACAGCCTATTGGCGTATTCCTGGATCATCATTATGTGCGAGGCCGACCACGCAAATATGCATCCCGCTGCTCTTCACAGCAATGGCTACCATCATCCTATCCTCTACGGTTCTGGAATGTTAGTGATGTGACCGGCATGGATTTCCCACGGACTAATAACCAGGTAGAGGCATGGCATCGATGGCTCAAAGTGTTACTGGGACGACCTACTGTGTGGCTATGTGATCTTTTGACTGTCCTGCAACAGGAACAGAACTTAACAGATACCCGACGAGAATCTCTGTTGCAGGGGATGCCTGTGACACCATGTAGGAAGGCAATTGTTGTAAGGGAGCGTCGTCTAAAACACATCTTGCAACATAAATGTGACTATAGTGATGTGCAGGATTTTCTCCGTGCTGTGGCACATTTCTATAAGTTATGATTATGTCATGGTTTAGTATGCACCAAGCACTTCCCACATCACTTTACATTTTGCGTTAATAAAGGCTTTGCCCACAGCACACAGCTTTCACTCTACCACTTTGATGCCCACTTGGCATCCTATTCTAGGCACATGTTACAGTGTTAGTTGCACACGGTGGTTTCTAGGGGGTGTAGAGTGTAGATCACATAGGGGGTTTGTATCTGACACCTGTGGTTAGGGTGCAGGGGGTTACTTTATTTTCACAGGGAATTGACTGCAGGCATTTGTCACTACAGCTAAACTGCCATACTGCCATCTGTCCACATCCGGTTGTCTCACAGTGGGTTGTCGCACCACCTAGGTGCCTGAACCCGGGAGTCATTGCTGGTTACAACATGATTCACTGACTGCTTCTGTCCATCAGATACGTGGGTGCCAGATCAGAGGTGAGGTTTTGATTTCCCATTCAGCGGTCCAAGTTGCACTTAAATAAGGTTAGGAAGGTACTTTGTTTCACATGGATGGGAAGCCTATTCCAGAGAAAGGGAATTCTCTGAGATACATATCTGTCACTAAATGTCCTATTTATGTTGCAAGCAAAATTTAAGCCTTTAGATATAGTAATTCCAATGCTGTTTGTTTTGCAGATGTGCAAATGGTTAATCAGAGTGGGGCCCAGGGATGCCTTGTGTGCTAGGCTTAGACCACCTCTCAGTAGTCTGTAGGAGACCAAGTACAGAGATAGGGTTTTGAGGCGATCTGCAGAGGACATTGTATTTATGCCCTGTATTCTTTTTGTAAGGAACCTTTTTGGATGTTCCAGTTGCTGCATGTGTCTGGTCAGGTACATACCTAATGGGGCATTATACTCACTGATGGGTCTGATGAGGGCAGAGTATAGTGGTACAATGAGTTCTCTGGACCTAGATGCCATGCACTTACTTATAAGTTGAGCACCATAGAAGAATTTCCAACATGTGTTACTAGATCACTGTCTAGTGGGTCAACTCTTAGGTGTGTTTTATTGATGAAGTAGTTTCCAGGGGTGGCATTTCTTTGCACTAAGTTTTAAGCCATGGATTTGTCACCAGTCATTTGTCTGTGTTAGACTCTTTTGTAAAATGTTAGTGTCTTGTGGGATTCTGTAACTGCTCCCAGTTTGCAATCATCTGCAAAGTTGGTTAGCCAGAGGCCTTTGACATTAACCTAGACTTTTGAGAAGTAGATGCCAAAGGAGAGCAGGCCCAGCACACAGCCTTGAGGAACTCCACAGGTGACTAGCTTCTTTAAAGAGACAGTTTCACCAATCCTAACTTCCTGGGTCCTATCTGTGAGCAAGCTGGCTCTCCAGTGTGTTATATAGGGGCTTATGCCTAATTCTGTAAGTTTGTTAATGGGATACTGTATTAAATGGCTTAGCCAGGTCAAGGTAGGGAGTATGCACTGTTTTACCCTCATCCATTACATTGGTGACCTTCTCAAAGAAGTCCACCAGGTTCAGTAGTTATGGCCTTCCTTTGACAAAGCCAAACTGGGATGGATCCAGTGTCTGAAGGTCTGCTATGCCTTTGTTGATCATTTCCATGATAATTATTTCTATGGCTTTGCATATAAGACTAGTCAGACTAATGGGTCTGTAGTTTCCAGGATCTGTTGATGGTCTGCCCTTATAACGAGGGATGATTGTTGCAGCTCTCCATTCTCGTGGCATGAAGCCTGTTTTAAGACTTTAGTTAAATAGTAACTCCAGAGGCCTGATAGGTCACATTTTAGACTATTCGAGGGGCAACCTCTGATATTATTGGGGCCCACTGAGGCTGTGCTCTTGGACTTAGGGAGCACAGCCAGGACATGGTCTCTATTTATAGTTGGAGGGTTATGTTTGAAGGTATTTCTTGGGAGGTGGCTGGGGCTGAGTTGGGGGTAAAGTTGAAATTGCATTTCAGCAAGAAGATTCACTTTATCACCCAGCTCAGTGAATGTGGCACCATTAGCCACAAGTTCAGCACATTGCTGTGTGCTGTCTTTGAGGTTTCTGACATTGCTGAAGAAGGCCTTATGGTTGTCTTTAGCCTTGGAGGCTATCTTGACCTCAAAATTGGATTTGTTGGACTTAATTAGTCCTCCTAGCTGATTGCTTTTTCTGATGAGAGAGAGTTCTTATCTTTATGATAGTTACACTTCCTAATTTTAGCAATGATTTTTTTCCTTTTGCTGTATAACCTGTTTAATCTGGAATGCTACCACGGTTGTTTGTTTTTAGAGTTAGTTTCTTGCTTCTGCTAGGTACAGCAGCCCCTATGCTACCATTGATATTGTTCTACAGAGTTTCTGTAAACAATTCCACATAGGTTGCAGTGTTTTCTGGATTTGGAGGCCCACTGAATTTTAACTATCTATTCATTAATGAAAGATAGTTTGTCTTAGAATAATTCCTAACTGTTACTGCTTTAACTGGGATTACCAAGTTAGTTTTGATTTTAAAGGAGACAGATTTATGGTCAGACCTTACCAGGGAGGACGTGACATTGGGGGTGGTGCAGCATTCTTTCATATTTGTGAGTATGAGGTCCATTATGTTGGAACTTCTAATGGGTGTATGCACTAACTGGTTAAAGGTGTTTGTATTTCCAGAGTCCAGGAATCTCTGTGACTGCAGATTTGGGGCTGTGTAGGATTTCCAGTCTACAGAAGGGTAATTAAAGTCCTCCATAAGTAAGGTGTTAGATTGGATGTTGAGTGTCTCCAATAGGCGTAAGCATGTTATGAGTTTCATGGGACATGGAGGCTGAACTATAGCTTGCTAGGATATGGTACGAGATTTTATCTATGGTGACTTGCACATAGAGGAATTCCAGTGCATCATTCTGTTTAACCAACCTAGAGGCATAGGTATGCTTTTTATTGATTTATATTGAGACATCTTCTTTAGTCCATCTGTGTAGCTACTGTCTAAAAGAGCAGAAGGCACCGATACCTTGCACTGCTGGAGTACTCTCTGCTCCTTTAAACCACTTCTCTGTAACTGCACAGATGTCTATATTCTCTAGGGTGAGGAGGGCTTGAAGGGAATTTAGCTTTTTGTTTAGGCTCCTGCACTGAGTAATAATATCCTGAGGTTCAGTTGAGTTGATTCTGCTGTGCTGGCAAGTTTGTCAGTATGGCATTGCCTAAAAAAGGCTCTATGGGGAAGGCTAACATTTATCCAGTATTCAAAAGCCTAGAGGGCATAGGTACAGACCATTCCTGCAAAACAACATTTTTTATTAACCATGTCTTCCCATTGTTTATTAACCACATCTTCCCATGCAGACAAATATTGGATCCCCTTAGAATGACACCAGAAACTCAGCCAGTTGTTAAAATAAATAATAATTTGTTGGTATTATGACATAATTCTTGGTATGTTGCTCAATGCTAGACTCATACCACCCTGAGACACATAGTCAGAGAAATCTATAATGTCTCTCATCACATAGTCTAGGGATATACTGCTTCACATCCCTGGCCACTCTTACAAAAAAAAAAAAAAAAACTCTGTCCCCATGCCCCATGCTTGTATTCCTAGTATTTGCGCCTCTGCCGACTGTACAAATAATGACCACCGTGAGCATATTAATTATTAATTTCTCTATGCTATCTGGAGGAATGTCTGATGCACAGTGGAGCTGATCATACACTACTCAAAATATTCCACAGATGACTCTACATACACCGACTATTATCTTTCTAACTTTAAACTCTTATATAGCAAATTTCATGGCTCATATTTGTGACTAGATGTTGCTTCTTCACCTGTGCTGCCATTTACCATGCACAAAACTACTGGAGTGTGTATCTTGGCACTTCTCCTGGCTAGCCAGTGTCTGTATTGTCATTCATGGAACGACAGATAAGGGGAGCTGCACTGCAACCTTCGGTCATTGGTTGTGAGAGTTGCTTACCAGACAAATACATAATAATTACTGCGGCAGAATTGGGCTATCAGCAAGCTTAACCTTTATTCAATGACCATCTGTGTCTGAGGCAAGCTAGTCTTGAAGTGCTCATCTGTAGGTCTCCTGTGGGTTATGGATTGGTTTCATTTTCCAGTTCAAGTGGGTAGCCTGCTTTACCTCAAAAAACACAACTGGGAGGGGAACCCATAAAGATGGGTGGTTACTCAGTAAAACCTCACTCAATATTTAGAAGAATATTTATGAGGACTCACAATTGTCTATGGTACACTTACCTAACAGGCTGTCCATATGGTATCCCACCATGCAGGAAGTGATAGGACAGTGAACTTCTGTGTCATATATGGGAATCATGGGTAATGCTATGATGCTGAACCAATACATTGGTGAAACAGCCACTTACATCACACAATACCTGGCAGATGATGGATCTATAACCTTTTCTATTATGCCCCCCCCCCCACACACACAGTTCAGGTGAGGTCCTAATAGCCACATGTGTGCAATCTATCATACCAAGCACCTAGAGAATGGTGCAGCATAACCCCACCCAAGAATGTGCAATGAAGAAACAAAAATGAAGGGTAGAAGGCATACCACACTCACTGCATCCATCATTATTATCGACATCTAACAGAGAAGATGCAGACAGGAGCAGACATATTTCCTATGATAATCTTTACAGATGCTTTCCTGTAACAGTAGTCCCAAACCTAGCAACAGCAGTTCAAAACCTAAAATAGGATAAAAAAGAATAATGTAAAAATACTTAAAAAACTGTTATTCACTAACTATACTATTTGAAGTATTGTTGCACTTTTCATGTCTTAAGATCACCAGGGTTCTTGCCTCACAGATTATCCAAAAACTGCCTGCAGTGTTACCCCTGTCTTTCTGTGTCTGTTAGTAATATCACCTCATTTAGGTCATACCATGCATTGATATTTTTTAATGCTCCATTATAGGAGATCAGTTGGTGCTCCCTGTAATGGCTATGAAAGAGATAAAAGAGATAAAGCACAATCTTTCCCTCCTTCACAAAACATGCAGGCACTTCCCAGAAGTTAATTATTCCAAATCTTCTCTGAAAATGGTGAATTTTAATGAAAACCAAAATGGTAGCCTGTGAATTGTGCACAAAATGTGATTTCTGATGTGCATAGAGCTGTGACATTGTGTGACATATACCTGCGTGGATCTCCAGCACGTTTGTGGTTATGAGCTATCAGCAGAGAGCCTATGTAGTAGGTCAGTAGTAGCAAAATAAAGTGATTCATAGATATTCATGCAGCCTGATCTAATTTGCTTATATATGCTGCAAACATGCAAAAACTTGCATAGTTTTGCAGACACTGCACAATTTTGTATTCTAAATTTCACACATTTCAGAAACTATCTTGAAAACCTGGGCAGCAGTATTCGCAGGAATTGTAGCATTATTTGGATCTTTGGGATCCCTGATGAGGCAGACAGTACTGTGAAGGTGTGTGGTAAGCCATTTTTGTCAACCTTTCTAAGGATACCAATGTTTGCACTGGAATTCATAGTGCAAGACGTTAGCACCAGCAATATGTGTACCTGTATATGTATCTTGTTTGTAGATTGCACTGGCAACAAGGTTGCCCATAACATCAGCATCAGGACAACCTTTCCCTCTACAGTCTTTTCACTGCTATGGTCAGTAGCAAACCTGTCTAGTGAATATTTTTGCCTATAGAGATGAGTAATGCAGTCATTTGCATACATACTTTTCTCCCCCACATATATGTATCCCCTCCGTACTGTACTACAAATGGTCCGTATAACTGACAGTTACCAAAGTGATCCCAGTTGTCAGCAGCAGGGATGTCTGCCTTACCCTATACTTAACTATTGGCATTCACACCTGTGGCATCTATTCTCATACAGTTCACTACAGCTATCATATGGCATACCCCATAGATATTCCTATGAGTACAGTATGGTATACTTAGCTTAACCCTTTGTCTGTAGTGGTCATCCTACCAGTTCTAATAGTATATAGTGTATAGCTCTGTGTCAAGTGTTTACAGGTTCACAGGTATTGCACGTCCAAAAAATTAAGTGGATGGCAGAAGCTGGAGAATTTCAGCTCTGCAGACAATGATGTCCTGCTACAGGCACTTAAGATACACGAATGGTATCTAATGAAAAGTGAGGCTGCTGACAAATCTTTATGGGACCAACTTTAGAAGACAGTGGTTCATGACATAAATCATGCATTGCAGCACATCACTGCAGTGTCACAAGCATGTACCAACATATCATGCCATGGCAAGGCAAAGGCACATTCCATAATAGCTGAGAGGCTATCCATAAGGGTCCACCCAGGATCAACTGACTGACAATGCCAGAAGAGTATTTGGTGTGCCTTTAGGGGCAATGGTTTTAGGATCATCCCTGGAGGAGTGGACTCTGACATCTGAATGAACCCTTCCCCTCATGTCTCAGTTGATGAGACACCAGGTTAATACCTCTTTCATTAGATCTATGTGGAGCAGCACTACACATATGGCTATATTTTGCTACATGTACACCAGCTATCCATCTATGTCAGGTTGGCAGTGGTGGTAGGTTGCAGTGTTGTGCAAGACATTTTGCATGAGCAGATTAGTGTGCATGCCACAGGATCACAGTTTGGGCACAACTAGGTTAGAGTATCTTTTGTTGTATAATCTCAGGGCATTGGGAGTACAACAACAAGCTGATGTTAGCACCCATGCAGAGGCTGATGATATTGATAAGGCATAGCTAACTGAGTCACAGTTTGATGACACATTGATACTCTCTGTCTTCATCCTGGGTGGTATCCACCCACTATATAGGCTGAAGGTGTGGTCTCAACCATAGATGCACAAGAGGCTTTACAGTATGAGTGCTCATTGTCCCCACTGGGGGAAGGATCTGCAACTGCTGCAAACCATGTGAATGCATCATAGATGAATGTGTTTGAACTGGGCATGCTCACTATTTCACTTCACAGTGATTTCTTTTTTTTTTTTTGCTCAAAAATGTTTTTATTCATTTTATAAAACAATAATTTCACAACGTAGGAACCGTAATAGAACAAAATAAACTATATGCAGTCTCCATAACAAAATATAGTATACACAGGGAAAACACATAGTATTTTCTAAAAGGTTAAACAATTTCTTCCAAGCAATTAAATGATGGGTTGTGTTATTTGTTCTTATTTTTATAGTATCAGTCTAATTTCTACAGATAGACTTTGCTAGGTGCACAAATTCATTTTTAAATACAGGAGTAGATTTAAGATTTCCAGTTTTTAGTAACAATTTTCCTTGCTATAGAAAGAATTGACCACAGTAAAAATATTTGTTTTTAGGGATGACTTCAGGAGCAGAAACATTGAAAAGAATAAGAGAAACACAAATGTTGTCTTTCCATAAAGCTTTACAATGCTATCTAAAATCTAACTAACATGAAGAGCTTGCTTTACAATTAACAATCATGTGTATCCAGTCAGCATAAAGATGTCCACATTTCCAGCATTTTACGTCATCTTTCTTGTATATTATTGCTAATCTGTGTGGTGTAAGAAAACATCTGTGTAAGAATTTCCATGTGTATACTCGCCAAAACAGGGACGATGTGGGCCCTTTCACCAACTGTAAACAAAATTTTTTATCCTTTGCTGATAATTCTTGTCTATTTAATTCCAAAAGGAAATATCTGTTTTATCAAAATCATTTCTGAGGATCTTATAAATTATAGATATATAAGAGGTGTTCTGAAATCTTAGATTTTTAGAGTTCTCTTGTTGTATGCCTCTAGTGAAGATATGAGCTTGGTATGTATGAATTCCTTGCAAGTTTGGATGTCTAGTCGCTTCACAGTAATTTCTGATTCTGATATGTGTCACAGTTAGTGCTGACATGGGCATCACTCCAGCTCAATCAGTAGATGTGCTGCAATACCATCCAGGCACAATCTGACACAACTCAAGTTAGTATGAACCTGATTGCTGTTTGGCATGGTATCATAGGTCAGGGACACAGAAACGATTAGTCTTAAGAGGTCTTAAGTTACACGCAATCATTCCATACCAACTTTGGTGTAGAAGACTGGCAGTACTATCATCACTGCTCACACTGACAATGTTGTAGGAGGTCAAGGGTGGGTACATACCAGAGGGGGTCAGTTATGGTGGCCATCGCATAGTACACAGTCCTTACCTGTGTCTGGGCAAACTTGACAGTCTTCAAACCCTCATGTGGGTGACCACAATAGTTGACCTTTCTTGGTAGGACATTACATGAGCAGACACCAGCCTCTTCTGGCAGTAACCTCATGGGAGGACTCCACTGATGTCATATTACAGCAGAAACCACCATCTCTGTCTGAAGAGACCCCAAGTTCTAGTGCACCAAGCCAGTTTAGTGGCTGGAAATCATGGTCATGTGGTGATACCACAACCACTTCACAAGAAGAAAATGTCTATGACACAGAATATCCATCACCTTGAGATACCTGTGTCCACATCAGGCAAAGGCCACATAGTGGGACTCCCACACCATAAAAGGAAGAAAGTTTCTATGACGAGGAGTACCCATCTCCCCAAGACCCCTATCACCTATTCCCATGATATATCCCCCACCAAACGTATATAGACAGATATGTCTGATTATGTCTATAACAACCCATGCACATGGAGATGACTGTGACTGACTACACCATCCCTCCTGTGTGGTAACTGTGTGACTGTCTGATGAACACTGGGGCTTGACCATGCACTGCCCAGCACAGCCTGATGTTATCTCTAACACAACACTGTTACTGTGTGCTTGTCAGGTCCCAGTAATCTTGAATAGCTATCCCTAATTTCCTTTGCTACTGAACAGTGCACCTGGTGCTGTCTGAGGAGTGGTTGCGCATGTGCTGATTGTTGCTGTTCAACTACAACTTTATCAGCTGGCCAAGTGCTGTGCATGTTCTCATTTCAATATACAGATTCTTGTCAACTTATTCAAGGTAGTTTCAGCGAATGTAACAAAATTAAAAAAATGTTGCTGAAGCTGTCTTCAGGAAACATCTAAGGAAAGTTTTTATTATTTATTTATTTTTTTTTTTGCAAGGGCCAAGTCCAAAACTTGTGCATACCAACATAAAAAGGAAAGGGGCAAACTCCATTGTTGATGAATGTAGTTTCAGTGAGGTTATTTTGATCATTTCATGTTCAGTGAAACTACCTTTGGCACCCTGACATATTCCCGCACAATCCTGTGGCTTCCTAACCTGTCTCCTCCTCACTATGTTCTGGAACATGCAGCATGCAAAGAATAACCTTCAAAATCATACTGAAATGCTTACCTAGACATGTTGAGACAGCAGAAGTGGACTTTGTGCAGGCTGAACACATACTCTCTGATGCTACATGTTTGTGCGTGTGCAGTTGTCTACTGATATTCAACTAAAATTTTGTGGATATCCAGCATCATCTGCAACAAAGCTGGAACCATTTGGGGGGGGGGTTACTGAATTTGGGCACACTATAAATATATTTGTATACATTAACATTAGCCATAATGCCTGCACTTACCAACTAGATGACCCTGTGGAATTTCAGTATGCAGAAAATAGGAATATAGCTGAAATGTGTGCCAGATATATGAAACTTGTGAACTTCCCGGGTGTTATGTGGGCATAATGGATTATGATCCTACATGTATTACATGTTATCTGGAAGTTCACAGACCTTTGTGTATATGGGACAGGTGATGTCCTTATTCCTTCATGTTTATAGTTTGTGGCACCCAGTAATTTTAGAAAGCAGATGTCATAGAAGGCATGCATAGTGTTAGCTGTCTCCTGTGGTTTGTTAAGGAACTGTATATACTCATCCACATGTAGCAGCATTATATCAAGGAATTTGTTGAGTATTGTACAGGCAGGGACCTAAGAATACCCAACATGTTCCCAACTGGTTTCTGAACTATACCTGTGGGCAACACAAGAAGAGCTGTACATACCTTGGTCTGCACAGGAATGGAAAGGCCATGCATTTCTATGAATTTTGTGTGTGAACAAAACATGTCAATCAAGACTCTTCAAAATGTCCCAATCAATTCTGAAGGGATTGATTATCTCCAGACTGATGAAACTATGAGTCCATGCACTAAAGATACCATTTACAGCTGCACTGGATAGCACCATGTACATATTGCTGGGAACCCATGTGACTGCAGGGAGGACATGCAGACTCCACAAAGAAGGCACCCCAGCCGAGAATCGAACCGGAGAACCTCTAGCTGTGAGGCGGCAATGCTAACCACTGCACCACCGCGGCCACTGAGGTCCTTATGATTAAAATAACAAAAAGGAATCTGGGGAACCCACCAGTAAAAATAATAATAATTAGCAACAAACAATATTTTAAAATGTAAACCAGTAACTTTAACAAGTACCTTTAAGTAAAAACATATAGCCTTCAAGTGTTTTTTTATGCTAGAATGTTACTAAAATGTATGCTAGGTGAACATAGTCACAGTTCATAATCAAAAATGTTGTCATTGCACATAGCTGGAATGCTTAGAGTTGCAGCAGCTAATGACCAGCACAATACTAGAGTCTTTTAAAGACTTCTGTGGAAGGTTGGGTGCAGGGCTGGCAACTCGACACCGTAAACTCCACTGCTAATCGTTCTGCAGACCATTGTTCCTCTGTGGCGACCCCTAACAGGGAAAAGCCGAAAGAAGAAGATCATAAGGACCTCAGTTTACTACCTGATTTCATTTGCATGTTTTTATGCAGTCATTTGCATATATCTTCTGTTGCCCTTTTAGGCTGACTACACCATAGTGCAACACGAAGCTACATGTTATTCTTTGGCTGTGCCGAAGTGTGATTAATGCTGCCAATATTGTGTGCTTAATATTACACAATTTGCCTATGATTCCCAGCCTTAGTGTTTATTGCCTTACTTTAACTAGGTGGAATAGTTGATCCAAGCAGAAGCTGCCTCCCTTTGATCTAAAAGCTGCTTCAGATCACCCTCTCTTTCAGTTAGGACCACTTTTTCCAACACAAAAAGTAAAAGTTTTTTAAAAACCACACAACTATAAAAATGTTTAAAAAGTGCATCATGCCTAAAGTTCTTTCTAACTGTGTAGCTGTATTCATAAATACATTGACTGAATGTTTGACTAGTCCTTCCTACTTAGAACAATTCACTAGAAGAGAAATTTGCTGCATAAATCACATGTTATGTTGTCAGCGATCCCCATTACCATAAGTTCTAGCAGTGTGTACATCATTAAAGAGGAGGCTTTTTGTGAAAAATATTCAATATCTGCAGAAAATACAAGTAAAAGTGCTCTATCTTTACTTGATGTTGGTCTACTCATGGCTATTGCCTTCCTTCAATAAGTTTTTTAAACTTGCAACATTTGTATATTTAAAATAAGAGTTATTACCAATAGTTTCAGGAACTACCTCACTGCCAATCTGAAGCTTCTAGTTTTCTTTAATAGTGTCTCTAACTTGTGGCAAATCAACACTATAGGCGATACAAATCTTGGGTACCTCAGAAATCTCCAGAGTTTCTCTTGGCTTACATAAATCTATTCTTAGGTTAGAAACTTCTTGACAGATGTCGTTGATGAACTGTCATAGCTTTTATTTGAAAACATTTCTTTTAGAATACACAGGCCTGCCACAAAGTCTTTATTCAAAGGAGTCAAGTTAAATTGTCAAATAGACTGACTTTTTTGCTATATTTTGCTTTAGTTGTATTGGATGTGCACTCTAAAAATGCAAAAGATTGTTCATGCATCTATTCTAAAATTCTTGGTACAAAGCTTTCCTTTACTGCTGTCTTAAAATACTTGATGGTAGTTATAGTTATATTAGAATTGCGTACAAGTTATTTTCATTCAGGTATCTGTTTTATTGTGTGCATTTTATTTCATAGAACTGATCATATGATCTATTTTAATACTATTTATTTACCAAGAGATTAAATGTTTTTATCCTGTTTTAAGCATGGTTTATCATATTTTATGTGGAGCTTTTCTGAGCTTGCACCAAGGCGGACTTTACTGGCAAACAAAAGACAATAAATAAAAAAATGTCTTATTTTTTGTATGTGGGAATGAAAATTCTTGCCCTTTTAATAAAAAAGTGTGGTTGGGATTTGATTAAATTCTTTATTTAGTTACTGACTTCAATTCCCTTTGCAATGTTTCATTGTTCCAGTGTTTGCTAGGTAACAGACTCAAACTGCCAGTAGAGACTACCTGTAAGTCTATATACTGTTACAAGTAGGCTGTATAATTCAACCCCCCACCAAAAAAAAAAGTGTCCAACAGATGTTTAAAGGACTGTAGACTATCAGCAGACCTTGTTGTGACTGATAATTTATATAATGCTATAGCAAATCTGGTTGTCAAATAAATTCTCTTATACTAGTATTGCAATTCTTAGTTTCTATAAATACATTATTGTTCCTACTTGTGTGTGAATATGAGACATAAATCTAATTCCAAAGAAGGTAGATCTAAATTAATCAGTTTTTCACTTGTAAGCCAGAATTAGATTGTCTCTTTATAATGTGTTATAAATGGAGTGCAAGTTCAAATTAGCTAATCATTAGGTGATAGGAATACTTTTAAAACCTCCAACATTCATTGTGAAATATTTCTGTATTCCCTCTAACCTGCAGATATTTTTAACAATATACATATAAAAAGGCACACAGTTTGGGTCCTTATTGTTACTGCATACAAAGGAAGTAACACTAAAGGGTATCTAGATGATACAGTCCATAGGATTGTTCTCATACAAAAATCCAAACTAGTTTGGATTTTTACAAGTTTTACTATCTTGAGCTGCACAGACACACACTCCTCTTTTGGATTCATTGTTTTTATTCAAAAAATATTTATAGTAATCATATTAACATTAGAGGCAAAATTTAATGTGCCATCAAGTATCATCTCTGTGTGTAGTTGTGACATAACAGCCAGAATAACATCATTCAGTGAGTACAGAAAAAAAAGGCTGTGAATGCCAAAATGCATTCACTCAACCCAACCAAGACTAACTACAGAACTGTAAACCAACACAACAGACCACAGCTCCAAATCAGGTGCAAAGTTTTATTGGTTTAGCGCTTTCTTTTCATGATAGAGACTTCCTCAGAACAAACACACAATGTTAATCCAGCCCTTAAATACCCATGAATCAAATACCTAATTCAATTAATTAAATCACATGACAATGCTGAAAAAAAAATATTAATATGAATATAAATGTAAAATACAAAAAAAGTGTGAAAAGAAATAAAATAGTAACATGTTGTATAAATATTTTCCTGTTAAAACACAACCATTAAAACACTAAAATTTTAATCTATAAGGTATTTTAATTTTAAAATACTATATTAATGGCCTCATTTATACCTGGATACTGTGTTGCATCTAATCTTAGTTGCCATTTTAATTCACAAATATCCAGGTACAGATCAATATTTTTCCCCTGTGGATCTTTGGCAACATGGTCAACTACCAAAAACTTAAAACAATGATTACTGTGCTCCTTGATATGTCTAAAAAGGGTGTTAGTAATTTTACCCTTTCTTATAACATACACATGTTCACTAACTCGAGTTTTTAAAAATCTAGAAGTCTTTCCAATATAAAAAACAGGGCACATTTGGCACTTAGCCAAATACACAATGTTTACACTGTAACAATTAAAATGTCCTTTAATAATGATATTTTTATCATTTAGTTTAAATTTATCCTTAGTTTCTAGTATGTAGGTGCAAAAATTGCACCTCCCACATTTAAAATTCCGAGTATGTCTATTGGAACAACTACCCAATATACCTTTACCCAATTCAAAAAGATTTTTAAAAGACCTATATTTTCTAAAAACAATTTTTGGGGGCACCCTACCCACTTTGGACTCTACGTTGCTATCAAAACTCAAAATATCCCAATTGTTAACAATAATATCAACAGTCTTTTCTGCATCCAAATTAAAGGTCGTAATGAAACTCAGGCCAAACCCTGCCCTTGTTCCTTTATTCACATTGAAAACCTGTTCTAGACTGGTCCTTGTTGTTCCACTCAAAATTGGCCTATACAAGCCCTTGTTACATTTTCCCACAACTTCCTTGCTGATTTTTTTCAAAAATATTTCAGGGTACCCCTCTTGGTAAACATACTAATGATAAACTTCACCTCATCTAAAAAATGACAGTCAAAACTGACCATTCTGGCCGCCCTGACCAGTTGGCCTTTGACAATGGACTTCTTCTGGTACAAGGGATGCCAACTACTAAATTCCAAATAGGAATCTGAGAAGGTGGGTTTTCTGTATATATTGGAGCAGAATTTTCCTTCATCACCATTCCAAGACAAGTTTACATCTAAAAAATGTTCTCTTTATTATAATGGTAGGTGAACTGCAAAAAATCCACAGTATTATTAATGTAAGTGAGAAAACCCTTACGTTGTTCCTCAGTACCCTTCCACACCAGAAAGAAATCATCTAAGTATCTGGTGTAGTGCAAAATGTTGGGCCAATACACACTATTCATTATAAATTCCTGCTCCCAGAAAGACATATTAAAATTGGCAAAAATGGGGGCACAAGTGGCCCCCATTGCAACACCAGTCAACTGTTTAAAATACTGACCTTCAAAAAGTTTATAATTATTACTTAAAACAATATCCATAAGGGCAGTAACCTTATTGATAGAGTCCTGGCCATACATTTGAGTTTTCACTAACTGTCTTTCTAACCATTGAACCATTGTGGGGTATAACCCCAAACAAGTTGACAACATCTAAGGTAACCATAATCATTCCAGGAGATATACTAATATGCTCTAATTTCTCTAGGAAATGCCATGAATCTCTCGTAATATAACTAAACTTTTTCAAGCCCTTTTGTAAAACGTGATCCAAAGACTTACTAATAAAACAAGTCTTTGATTTATGTCCATCAACAATGGGGTGAAATTTTAAATTTGACAAACCCTTATGAATTTTCAGTATTCCAAAAATATTAGGTATCATGGGATGGTTATTTTTCATATATTCATATTCATCCAGACTAATTTGGCCTTGAAATACCATATCATCCAATGCCAAATCAATCTTTCTATAAGCTATATGGATCTTATTAAGGGAACTTTCCTCATAGGTCCCATCCATAAGCAAAGAATTCATTTTGTCTAGATATTCACTTCTATTCATTTAAGCCACCCCACTTATCTTATCGGGTTTCATAATCCATATAGTTTTGTCATTGATAAACTCTCTTAATAAATCAGGTTCATTTACAGTTAGGTTACCATTACTTACAAACTGAGAACATTTAAAATACTGTCTAATGTCTTTCTCACAAATCTTTTCGTAAATACGTATAGCGTTGTTCAGTGGTGGATTAAAGGCACTTGGTCTTGTTAACCTAACCTGCCCACCTTCTCCAAAATTATTATCGTCATTAAACCACACCTTAAGGTTTAGCTTGCGCATAAAGCATTTTAATTCAATTATGATGTCAACAATGTTCCCCCTTCTCGCAGAGACAAAAGTAAAACCTTTTGCTAGAAGGTCAGCATGTTCAATTCCCACAACTTTAGAAGAATAATTGAAAATTTTAAAATCATTAACACTATAAACTATAGTGCAAGAATCATGGAAAACCACATTTTGGTCATTGTCTGGGTCCACTAAACTAGTTAAACAAAATTGCCCGGGGTCTCCACTCTCCAGGCCAAACAACAAACCATGAATGGTGGCATCCACAGCATCAGCACACATTAGGCCATCCACCCCACTATCCGTACCAATCAAAGCAGGGGTGGCCCAATACGCTGGACTCCCTATTTGATTTGAAACATCAGTCTCCACAATAGGAATCACTACACCAACTGTGGAATCAATAGAATTAAGGCTAGCACTTTTCATACCTCCAACATTCATTGTGAAATATTTCTATATTCTCTCCAACCTGCAGATATTTTTAACAATATACATATAAAAAGGCACACCGTTTGGGTCCTTATTATTACTACATACAAAGGAAGTAAGACTAAAGGGTATATAGATGATACAGTCCATAGGATTGTTCTCATACAAAAATCCAAACTAGTTTGGATTTTTACAAGTTTTACTATTCTGAGCTGCACAGACACACACTCCTCTTTTGGATTCATTGTTTTCATTCAAAAAATATTTATACTAATCATATTAACATTAGAGGCAAAATTTAATGTGCCATTTAATGTGCCATCAAGTATCATCTCTGTGTGTAGTTGTGACATAACAGCCAGAATAACATCATTCAGTGAATACAGAAAACAAAGGCTATGAATGCCAAAATGCATCAGTGATTTTTTTTGTGCTATTAAATTGAATATATTTACCACTGGCCTAGGCATGCAGCACATTCATACTACTTTGTAGGTCTCAATGATAATTTGCATTTGTAATCAAGGCTCCAATTTTTGATTGTTCAGCAAATATAGCTATTCAAGTGTGGTTAACACTTGGTGTTATCTGCATGAAGATATTAAATAAAAGCAGACCAAGCACCAAGCCCTTGGCCACCCCTCTATGAACTGAGTTGGGGTAGACATACAAATCCTAATCATAATCTAGTAATATCTACGAATTAACCAGTCTCTGATCCATCCTTAACATAAGAGGTGGCATCAAGTGAGGTCAGTCTTTCCGAATAGGTAGGTGTGGAATAGAGACAAATGAAAATACTTTTGAAAGACTCAGACAAGCAACATGTACTGAAATGCACCTACCAATGCCATCAATACAGGTCTAAACATGTTTATACCAATTTCAAAAGACAGGACCTATGTTCAGTGAATCCATGTTGGGAGATATCAACTCTCTGGATATTATATGAGAAAAGAAACCTCTGTAACATGCACTCAAAATGGCCAGCACTATAGCACAGAGGGATCAGTCCCTAAGTAGGGCCCAAGTGACGGCATGGGTTTGATTAGTGTCTTGGGAATCTGATGTGCTGGCAGAGAGGGAGAGATCCCATACTGGGAGGGAGAGCAATCACTGATGATACTCTGTAAGGGGAGGTATGGTCCAATGAGGGGAGTAACACTTGGATGAGGTGAGTGAATGCAGGGGAGGGGGAGGGATCTTGGGTAAGTCAGAAAAAAAAAAAACTCAGATTGAAGTTAGAAATTAATAACCCCTCTCAATAGGATGCCCTTAAGCTCTTCACTAGCCCCATCTTGAAATTAAGCTTTGGCTGAGAAAGACTGGAGTGACAATATTCCCAGAGAAGAAAGCAGGTAACTGGGACAGCTATCGGCATGACAGATAGGGGACAAGAAATATCCACACAAAATAGTTCTCAATAATTGTTGTCAGTTACAGGTCTGTAGTTCTTTGTATTTAGTACATCCCCATCCTTATGTATTGGAGTGACTACTGTAGCTTGTTAAACATCAGGAGCATATCTACTTTCTGGACTGTGCCACAATAAGTAAGTCAGAGTTAAACAAAGCATCCTTAATTTTGTGCATAAAAATAATTACATTCACCTGGACTAGCTGTAGAGTCCTTCATGATTTTACACAATGCTTTTTGTATCTAAATTGTAGGGATTCTTGAACATGAATTAATCCTGTGATGAGTCCCTCACTATAATGCTGCTTAGGTTCATGGGTTATTTCTATACAATCATTCAACGCACAGTTAGAAGCTTAACAAATAAAACATATTTAAAAGTTCCCTCCAACTTCACAGAAGGTAAGACATGATACAGCATAGAGCAGAGAGAATGTCTTGAAGATTCAAGGGTGCAGCTCTGCTTGATGTAAAGTACAGGTTTGTTCCAGAGGTGGCAGATATGTTAGAATGTGAATCTCTGACACCAATATCCTTTATCTGTAAGCTGATTAAGGTTTAGGTCCTTTTACTGGGTATTCGAGGAATCTTTTTTTCCACAAAGGAATGACAGATTTTTTCTTTCATTGCTTAAAAGGGTAGACACATATTAGCAATGAGGAATATTTAAGAAATTGAGTATGGGAAGAGAGATGTTTGCATAACTGTGGGGGTTATATTCAATAATGTGTCTTGTAAGAACTGAGTAAAAGGGAATTAAGGGCAGTATTTATAGTCTTTGCACTTAGGCTTAGCAGGTATTTGAGTGAGCTGCATCTGAGCACAGCTAAGACACTATTCATAGACATCAGCTATGCTTAGGAGTAGATGTTTGAGGCAGTTTGAGAAAGTAGTATGCAAATTTAGTAATAATGAGATGTAAATGAGGAATACATGAAAAATCTGTGACTTGTTCTTCTCCTTTCGCTGCTCCATTAGGAGTCACCACAGTGGATCATTGGTCCACAGAACAAGTGGCAGTAGAGTTTTAAGGTGTTGAGTTGCCAGCCCGACACCCAACCTTCCCCAGGAGGCACCACACACACACACACACACACACACACACACACACACACACACACACACACACGGCCAGTTTAGAATGTCCAATCCACCTGCAGCATGTCTTGGGAATGTAGGAGGAAACTGAAGCACCCAAAGGAGACCCACACAAACACAGGGAGGACATGCAGACTCAGTACAGAAGGTACCCCATGTGAGAATCGAACTGGAGGTCCTCTAATAAATGCATCCCCAATTACAAGTATATAATTTCTGACCATATCTGAAAACTCTCCAACTTTTAATTTGTAATACCTGCTCTATCAGTTGTTACGAAGGAATGATCTTCATCACAATTAGTCTTATTAATCCCACTGTTTTCATTGATTATTACATTTGCAAATGTGCTATTCTCATCCAGATGGCTTTATACATAGACAGCTTTAGCCACATTGTCATGTTTGGTCTTTCTTCTCTTTTTTCTTACATTAAGTTTCTTCAGTCCTTCCAAGTTCATTTCTGATTTTTTTTCCATTTCACCTGTCCCTTACCCTTTTTTCTACCTTCTCTGTTGGAAAAATTATGTATTTTTCTGTAGACTGAATGTTTCTGGTTGAACAATGCTATTATTCCCTGTAATTGTGTTACCTAACAAAGCAATGTAATTTTAGTATAAATTCTGTTTGCATAATAGACATTTATTAGTTTCTTTTTCTTTCCTGTTATTTGTTGTTAAACTCATCCTTTCTTACTTTTTCATTTTCTTATACGTGCTCTGAATGAATACTTGTATCCTGAATTCTAAAGCTGTCAAGAAGGATCACGTTTAATTGGATTGAGTGGTATTTACTGACAGAAGATTTGGTGTGATATATTGCACCTATGTTATTACGATTTCTGGATCACAGGGGAAGTGCAACCAGAGCTGGAAGGACTACCATTCTATCAACTGCCAGGTATTGTGCGATTCACTTGGATGCATCATCAGTGTGCTGGCCCAGCTTCCTGAAAGTAACCACGATTCTTATATTTGGTACACAAACTCACTGTACTGCCTGCTCCTGGATTTAATTTCTCCAAGTCTTTTGGTTTTGTAACACCATGATGGGAATGGAACCTATTCCTAAGCCAAAGTATGATTAAAGATCGTGAAATTATTATCGATTCAATCTTTGATATTAGTCGAACGTGTTCTTCACAGCACCCACAATGTGTGCAGAATTGACTCTTTCTGTAATTCATATGGAGTTACATGTATCAATAGCATATCTAAAAAAAGACTGTAAATTCTTTTTTGTAAGACCCATTGCTCATACTACTGTTGGAACTATTTAGGTATCCTTCCTCCACATTGCCTTCATTTATGCCTGCAAATCCTAGTATTTTATGACTTTCTGTCTCTCTGTATGTAAGACACTGTCATCACTGGGTATAGCAATTTCATTGAGCACTGCCTCTTTTTTCTTCTTTTCATGGACTACTATATCTGGTTTTCTCACATCTATTTTTTGAACTGTTGGTAATGGGTGATCCCATGTGATATATACTTCATCATTCTCTATAATGTTTTGTGGCTCATGTTTCCAATGCTTCTCAGATACTTCAGTATTGTAACATTTGCACAACCCCAACTGCAATAATCTTGCCACATTATTATGCCTTTTTCACATTTCTTGCCTTCTCATCTGATCCTAATCCTCATATTTTTTTTGGCACATTCAGTTGCTGCCTGATTTTTGTCTGCTTTTTGTTTGGGTTCCATTCCAGCCTGATACCGAAATGCTTCTGCTAAGCTAAGCAGGAAAGTCATCTTAGACCTTTTCTCTTCATTTTTCAATACTTTCAGTATGTTTGGATCTGATGAGGTCAGCAGATATGTATGCAGTCCTATGTTTGCAGATCTATACATGTAATCAATTTGAAGAGGCCCATAGCTCTTTCAGAACAAGGAATATATAATTTTTGGTACACTGATTTTCATATATCATTTGATAACTGTGAGGCATTTTTCTAGTTTTCCTGTCTAACTGATCCATACCTTTTGGGGCCAGTCAATCACTCCAAAACTGCAAGTTAAAACAGGAAGATCAAATTGGTTTATTGCTTGGACTTTGTTCCTAGATGTCAGGCCTATTTTCAATAGTAATTTGAGACTTCTAAAATACTCCTTATTGATTTTCTTTTTCACATTTAGTCATGTTTTATCGTTGCTCTCTTAACAATTCCCATATATTTTATAAATTCTCTCCTACTCATGTTCCTTTATATCACATTCTTTTCCCGACTATTTTCTTTGTACTGCAGCTTTCCTGCCTTAAATGTTATTTTTGCACATTTATCAAGACCAAATAACATTCTTATGTCATTTAAGAATGTTTTGACCACATCCAGTTGGGCTTCCAGCTCCTCATCTTATGAACTGTACAGTTTTAAATAATCCACAAAAAGAAGATGAGAAGTCTTCACATTTTGCTGTTTTCTGGGAGGCAGACTGCAACCATAGCCTAATCTGTTATGTAGACAGCTTAATGGGTTAATAACAAGACAAAAGAGCAATGGTGAGTCACCCTGGAATATTCACCCTTGAGTTTTTATCCCTGGGATAATCATTTGTTCTCTATCATGGCTTAGCTGCAAGGTGGTTTGCCACTGTTTCATGGTCAGTGTAATGTAATGTAGCAATGTAGGATGTGTCTTATACATCTGTAAGCACATGTTTACCCATGAATGTGGGATGCTCTCAAATGCTTTTTTGTAATCTATCCATGTCATACTTTAAGATTATTTTCCTTTTTACAATTCTCCATTATGACTTTATTTAACAAAAAATGATCCTTTGTTCCATATGACTTTGTTTTATTGCCCTTTTGATCTATTGCCATGATTGAGTTTTCTTCTAAATGAATATAATCGTTTTCAGCATCAGTTTCAGTGTATAATTTATACACCATTGGAAAGCAAGTCATTGGTCTATAGTTTTTAGGGTAGCTTGCAGGTTCACTCTTAAGGAGGAATATCATTTTTCCTGTTGTTAACCAGGTTGGTGTCTGTTCAGAGTGCTCATATAAGTAGTTCTTACTCAGGGCTAAATGTTCATGCAAGGGTGTTAATACTTTTAGCCAGAAGTTAGGTACTGCATCTGGGCCTGGGGTTTTCCAGTTAGGAGTTTTTCTTAATTTTGTTTCCATTTCTCTGGCTGTTATTTCATCCCTTTTCATATGCTGTACATCTGAACTTTTTAATGTTTCTTTTACTTCTTCTGTGCATTCATTTTTATTGTGTTCCACAGTGGGGTATTTATAGATATTTCTCCAAAATGTGTCCATTTCTTCTTTTTTGGTTGTGTTTCTGTTCCTTTTGCATTGCTTCCAAATTCTCTATAGAACTTTTTTGGGTCATCAATGAATTGCGTATTTTGTGCATTTACTTTATTTGCATATCTTCTCTAAGTTTTTCTGCCTGTACTGATATCTTTAGTTTATTATTTGTAATTGTATACAGTAGATCCTGATCTCTAATACAGCACATTGCTTTTATCACATTTATCTTTCTAAGTATTTTTGTTGATCTGTTCCTTCTTCTGTGCTCTTCTAACAGCGACTCTTCTCTTCTTGTTTCATAGTATTCTGTATTCGATACTCCCATGATGGCATTTGCTTTTTTCCCTTCCTTTCCCTTATTGCCCTGTGTTTTTGTGGTAAGACTTTGGGGCAGATTCAATAAAGCCTACACTGAGTGTACACTGTTCTGAGTGAACAGACAGCACAGACATAACTCACACATTCTTCCTCTTAATTTTAGTTTTCCTACTGATATTCTTACAGCTTTAAATATTGACAGGGATTCATAAAGGTTACCACAAAGTGTAGACTACATGTAGACTTAATCTAATCTTTCTGAGTGACTAGAAAGCACAAAAATGTGACAAGTATTTTATTGAATACTTATTGTGTACACTTAGTGTAGGCTTTATCGAATCTGGCCGTTTATCTGTTATTGATTTAGCTGCACAGTGATATATCCTGCTTATTGTTATATCACATGAAATTCTGTTAATAGTCTTGATTATTGTGTTCATTTGTTTTTATCAGACTTTTAACATTTTGGATCTTATTTACTATCTGTAATGTATTTATTTCATTGATCTTAATATGTCTAGCCATCTCTATTGAATCAAGCAACTCTTCCCTTAGATCATTTTCTCCTAAACTGAGGGCACATTCTTTGCTCTGTTTTTCTGTGGGCATTCTAGAGATAGTCCTAGAATATCTTCCTGTGAAATATTCTCCTCATCTGCATCCAGCTTCATCCATTGCTTTTTCATATGGAAATTCACTGGCCTATCACTGCACAACATTCACTTTGTTAGAGTTGCCAGTTTCCTGTTCCTTCCCCTGCTGTGCATCTCCAACTGAACTTTTGTACTGGTTTCCTACTGAAGTCTCCAGTGCATCGTCACATGGCACCTGATCAAATGCTTCCTGTTCCACCTGTTTCCCCTTAATCTAGGGACTCACTGTTACGAGTGTTGTGATGTTACCAGTGTTATATTTTCTACACTAAATCCTCCACTTTGCTAGTAATCCATAACTTCAGTTTTTATTACTTTAACTTCTCCATTACTAAACCTCTTTTCTACTCCGCCCCCCCATGTTTTCTTATTTCTGTACTGTAACATATTCCATATCTGAATGCCTCTGCCTGTATTTCCCTTCAAATATCTTTGGTACTGCTTTTTTTATATTGACTAGCTTTATAAATATTGCACCAATTAAATCTCTTTTTCTTTCCCATGTCCATATCTCTTCTTCAGATGTCTCCCACTCCACATGTCTCTCCTTACTTTGGGACTTGTTGTTCCATCATGCTGTGACATAACCTGTGTTAGACTTTCCACACTAAATCTTGCAGTTTGCAGGTTTTCCATAACGTCTTAACTTCAACTTTACTAATCTCATGTTCTACATTTCACCTTTGTGATCTTATTTTTTATATTGTGAAATTTCCCATATCTGGGTACATTTGTTTGTACATCTCTTCAAATACCCTTGGAGATGCTTTTTTGTGTTGATTAGTTTGGCTTACACATTTGCATTAAAATTATAACATATCAAATCTCCCTTTCTTTCCCATATTCAGGTTTATTTTTTATACCTTTCAAAAATCTTTAGGTTTTGTTTATATTTTCACACTTCCTCAATCATTTCTTTTTCCAAATGGCCCAAGTTTTCTTTTTCTGTATAATGTTTTTCATGAACCTGTAGTATTAATGAACAGAAATTTGCATTTGAAGCTTTTGACAACTTTTCATTTGCATATATTTCTCTTTCCTTTAATTTCTCGCAATCTTTTTGAATGTCTTCAATCTGGAAAATCTTTTGCATAATAGTAACAATATATAATTTCTTTCTTATCCTCAACAATCTACTCTATCATCTTTATGGTTCTTTCCTGGCTTGTCAGATTTTGTGTTGTTTTTACTTCCTTCAGTGTCGTCTTGGTGAGATTTTGTAAAAACAGTGTCCACCTTGTGAAGGTACTCACCAAGATCTGAGGATGAATTAATTTCCAGCAATACTACTCTCCTTTTTCTGCTGATTTTATCATCTCTCTATCCAGACCCCTGGCACAAAAACTCACTGTACTGCCTGTGCCTGCATGTTAGACTTTCTCATGTTCAAGCAGTTGTAAGGGCAAACTATTTTAATATTGTTGACCATACTCATTTCTGTATCTATAGAGAATCATAGGTAGTATTGAGAAATCACCTCCCCTTTTTTGTTATGTGTTACCTCCCTGCTTTATTTTCCAGGTTACAAAGGCTACCCACTCAAACCTTGGCTAGGTACATCAGTCTGTAATCTACAGAGAGATGCTAAGAAGCACTTTATCAGTGCCCTGTCCTAGTCAGGTATTAAATGAATGAGTGTTTGCCTGCTTAAAGCCCATTTACATTGCATTTTGAGATGGGGTGGGGTTCATTATGAGCCTGTTACTGCATGCAGAGTGTTTACTTTCTGCTGCGTTCTGCATAACATCATCACGAGATGGTCCGGTGTGCAACTACCACAGCCAGTCACCAATAGTGGCAGTACAGCTCTCACTACCATTTGTCCCACCAGTAATGATAGCAATGGTGGCCAGCCAATGGCAGTAGCATGACAACCCCTCCAGCAGGCTTGTGTGCAGCACATTATGTGCAATTGAAGAAGCGGTGCCTAGTTCACAGCTATGGTTTGTGACACTCACAGCTTAACATTGACAAGTTACAAAGATAATACCTGATGTATATACACTGTTGCTTGTGGGCTACACTTAATGGCACATGGTCATTTTACAAGATACATCAGACGTTTTTCCTAATATCATAAACAAAAGTTTGTATCCAGAAGGTATTAGCCATCCTCATTTATACAGTGTTTAGTGATTACTGGCACAAGTGGTACTCATAAGTGAGCATTTGATGGTTAGGGTTGAATGAAGAAAGGTTCGCTGAAGTGAACCTTTGATGAATTAATGTAGACCCATGCAACAAGATCTGACCTTGATTGAAATGTTCTACCAAGTGTTGTGGAAGTCTGATGAGACTTGACTGCCATCTTCTTTTGGGAACCCACATGAATGCCTTCTGTAATTTCTTGGGTTATAAATAGTGTTCAGCCTACCTGTCCATCATGCATGAACACATTTCCTTGTTCACTTCCAGTGTGCTACTGGTAGGTGCTCAGTAGTTTGAGTATGGATATTCCCATGTACTGGTGAATTTCTTCATGTAGTACTCTAACCACTTCTACCTGACCCTCAGTGACAGTAATCTGGGCTTGAACTGCATCACTGCATATTTGCTGCTGGACAGACAAGTCTTTGTGTGTCTCCAGAGCTACCTGTGAAATATGTCTTCACCTGGCACTCCTGCATATAGGTGTAACTGTGGGTACAGCTACCTTCAGCATGGGATTCAGGCTGGGCTGAGCTACGTGATGTCTCCCCCTTGCTGTTATGTCATTTCCTCATTATGCTGATGTGTAAGCCTTTGTCACTGACTACAAAGGTATCCACCTGCTGTACAGGAGGGAGTGTGATCCCTTCCCCCTATACCAATTATGCCAGCCACTATTTGACTCCACACCTTAGCTCTCTCTGACTGTTTTGGCCCCCCCTTTTCCAAAAAGATGTTTTATATGCGTTCTCAGAGCATGAAAGATATGATTATTAATAAAGATTTTTAAAAAATGACCTATATAGTGTTTTTTTGTTTTTGTTGCTTTTTAAGAACACAGATCAGATTCAGCCTTTTGTTCGATATTTTAGCTCAGTCACATAAACATCAATAGGTTTCTGTGAACCATGATTAGTTGCAAAGAATAAATGTCTGATAAATGACACATTTGCTTTTTCTCACACCACTATTTAAATATGTATCTGATAACTTTTAATTTCTACATCTTTTCCTTGAGTTTAAAATTTTAAATGTATTTATGGTTTCTCTTTCTATGAACTACAGAAATGTGCTATTTTTCACAATTCCTCTATAGTGTTTGCAGAATCCCCCCCTAAAGTTCTTGCAGAATGAGAGTCATTGGTGGCTGCGGTACATTCATTGTTCAAATGAGAAAACTGGTAGTTCAGCAGCTTTATGAAAATGAAGTATAACAATTATTTTTAATGGTAAAAATGTGAAATCCAAGAAACAAACTGGTAAGTTTATGAACTGCTGTTGCTCATAACTACAGTACTATAGACAAAACAATTCTCTCCTTTATTCTTTTGCATGGGCAGCAACTCTTTAAAAATGTGGTGGTGTTGTTCCTGAGTCGGTCACAGTGCAAGTCTTAAAAACATTATGGACACTACATAGCAAAGGTAGTATCCAGACACCAGGCAATATTCATTTGCTAACTTGACAAGATGGTCATGTAAAGAGACGGAGACACAGAGGTTCAGAATTCTATGAATTCTTTACTTCAAGTAGAAAGGCACCATGAGATGCGGTGCCCAACTATATTACTCCCAAATATTTAAAGCTATACTCCATGTATATTACAGTGGCCTTGAACATTCTTGTTTTTTATTCAGTCTTCTGTTTCTTCATTGTGTTTGTCTAAAACAGCAGACAACTTTTTTTCTTCTTTTTTGCCTATTAATTGTGGTGGTCTGCACATGACCCTGCACTACAACAAATAACCTCTCTGGTGCTCATTACCTACCATTGTTAACACTCCACTTTGATATATTAAAAGACACAAGCTGATGAAAGAACACAAAACTGAAAACTGGTTGCAGGAAAGAAGGCACCAAACACAAGATGTAAGAGGGGTCATATACCTTGCCCAATGCCAAATGTGTCCCTTCTATATAGGGAAAACAGAAAGAAAATATGAACATCTATACCACATTGGCAAATTGAGCGAAGACAGTGCCCTAGCTAAACATACCCACAAATACATGGATCCAGGTTTTTGTTCAGGGCAATAGACCAAATTGTACCCGATAACATGGGGGGGGGGTCCAGTTTCACTGGAGTTAGAACATTTAGAATTAATATGGCAGTTGAACACCAATGCAGGGCAGTATCCAGGTCTAAATGAAAGACGTTCTATTGTATGTATTCTGAAATTAAAAAGCCTTACTAGATAAGGTTTTATGTATAGAATTAATGTAAAGTATGTATTAATTGTACATAAGATCTTAAAAATCAACAAAAGTAGGAACGAACATGGGTTTACCATGTCATTTTAGTATTTTAGATATTTGGTACTTATAAAGTACAAAAAACTTTGTAGGTAGTTTATGGTATATAAGAACATTTAGTATTGTTTCTTCTGTAGGGTTAGGGTTTGAGTTTTGCATGTGGGTGTGTCAAAATGTGTTTGTGACACTTTTGTAGTCTTTAGAAACTGTAGTTTCTATGAGTACTAGTTTTTAATTTGTTGTCAAGAAGAAGGAAATGAACTGATTAACTAATATTGGTAAATTACCTAACTAACTAACTAACTACTGTTAACTGACTACTTAAGGTCATGCTCTCAATGTTGTTTTTATCTGAAGAAGTCACAGTATTTACTGTGACGAAAAGCTCTTCATTTTGGATTAAACTGCTTGTTCTTACGTCTTGTGTTTGGTGCCTTCCTTCTTTGATATATTAAATGACTTCTCATGCATGTTCTCATTACAATTCTAACAATCATCCATTAAATAAGAACTGTAGTTTTGCATCATACTGGTTCAGCTTGAAACATTAACAGATACTCCTTAAAATCATTTCCAAATACAGAATTAATCTAACCGTACTTTAGCAGAAATGTTACATTCAGTACATGGTAGCAGGCTCCTCCTCCAACAGCCTGAATGGTTTGTGTTTTGATAAGCAGCTGGGAGACCACGTGAAACTGATATGATGGGATGAGAGTGATGTAGCACTAGACATAACGGCACTTTTGATTAATACTTCATCCACAGTCCTTTGAATGTGCACCACTGATTTATTAGACTAGTTTACATAATAAGGGTTTGATCTAGCAATGGTTCCTATCCTGGGGATGTCAGTTGATTAACAGCTCTTTCTTCAAGTGCTAATTGATTCTAAAGAAATGAATGTAACAACTTTCACTGAACCTTGGCAGTAACTTTTTTTTGCAGGATGGCAAGCCCCACTGCACCCCCATGTGGCCAAAATCATCTACATTTAAATATGCCTACTTTGAGGTTGCACAACAGATATGAGAACTTGTCAGAGAACTAGGATGCATGTCTAGGGTTAAAAAGGCCTTTGTGGTCATTAGTCTAGTAAACAATTATGAAACTATGAACCAACTTCAAATGTAGCTGCCACTTTTTACTTGTGTCTCTATTAATATATTCTGACAATCCTTTCGCAAAATGGTGGCAAACATATCACAACACAAAAAGAGTACTCTGCCAAAGTGTATATTGTATTAGTGGAAATAAATCACAAAGGATAAAATCTCTCTTTTCATGACTTTGAAAATAATAGTATAGAAAACAAATTAGCTTGGAACACAGAACAGTTAGGAAAAAATAACTTAACATACTTACAGAAACATTTGCATGCAGCTTTATGAGGAAATTTTTTCTTTTAAAGCTTAGCTTGCGGATCTTAGCCCAGTTGAATGTATTGATCTTTGTATTGCCCTACAACAGAATAAAATTCACAAAATTATGTAATGCATTGGTATTATTGACATAGAGTTGTCTTACAGTTGTCTGGATGGGTCCAAATGCAGAGTGAAAAGCAATAATGTTTTGGTTGGTTGTTTACTTGTTATGCTACAGTATTCTTGGTTCATTTGGTCCATAATCACACACTGCACATACCAGTCTCTCGCTTCAGTCTCTTCCAGAGAGTACCTGATATTATAGCTCCTGGCACCTGCTTTTAATTGATGGAAATAATTTCAGTTTGCCATAATATACCTTTGTTTGGGATTCATATGAGCAAGAAGCAGTAGGGCACGGTACTCTGGTAGACATTACAAGCAATAATAGCATTTTGTCAGTATTATTGAATGAGGTAAGTATTGATGTCACTGTGGAAGTGATATTATCCTTTCATCTCCAGTGTAACCCACCCTAAGTTGTAAAAGCCTCTCAGTTTCTATATTGTAAATTGTTTTCAGCGATACAAGATTGTTATATTTGTATATGTCTGTACACTAGTCTATTGTATTTCCAAGTCCATAGGAATTGTATAATTGAAACTAAATACCTTATTGTAACCTTGCTAATTGTTTTTGAAGCTTTTCTCCCCAGGACTCCATTGAAAACGGGTTCTTTTGGCCCAATGGTCTATCCTGGTAAACCAACTGTAAATAAAATAATAATAAAATAAGTGTTACTATGAATGAAATGAAACAATTAGTAGTGTTTTGACAGCTCCAATCTGCACCCAAGTTGAACTCTATACCTCAATTCCTGTTGCAGCAAAATGTGTGATACCCTTTGTGACAATGCACCAAACTTGAAAAGAAAGCTC
The DNA here is from genome assembly GCF_019279795.1 of Protopterus annectens. Classification (NCBI taxonomy): domain Eukaryota; kingdom Metazoa; phylum Chordata; order Ceratodontiformes; family Protopteridae; genus Protopterus; species Protopterus annectens. The sequence continues at coordinate 652,813,018 of NC_056749.1, read as the reverse complement.
AAAATGCAATGGGATCAAGAGCGGGTACATATTTATACTATTACTGTACTAAAGACTGTCACTAACAATTGCACATTTCTGCAATAAAATGTTATGGTGTGGTGATTATTACCCCCCCCCCCCCGGGTACAAAGTATTTTTTTTTAAACTGTGATATACCTTATAATGTCCCAATGAAGGCATGCATATCTTTCATAATAAGCCTTCCCCTGACCATTTAATTCCATCTCTAATTCCCCAAATTATTTTATTTTATTTTGCTTTTTTTTAAAGGCGTAGTTGAAATGGTCCAAAGACCCTTTTCTGACATAAACCAGGCCAGGAAATAGCTAAGAGTAAAATGCCTAGCTAACATATTCCACAGTAATTAAGCAGAAAAGTAATACAGATAATCAAGGTTTAGATAGTTTGCTGAAGGAAGAACTCAATGAATAAGGGGGCATTCATAAAAATTACCTTGATGTGTACATCTCATGTACACATCACAGTAACATTTCTGAATTCAGAGGCAGCCTTAACACAGTTCGGGCACATTGCTGCAGCACAAAGATTTGCAGCGCCATGCAGGGAGAGGGCTCTGTGGTTGTGCTGTATGATGATGAGGTGGTCTAGGGTAGAGGCATATGCTAATTAGCCAGGTACTCTCTTTCACTTTCTCTCTCTCTCCTAGAGAGAAGGCATCTACAGGAAGCCATCTACATCTTGAGTGATTCATTATATTGCTCAGATGTATAGAGCAGCACAAATTGCCCTATCACACTGGAGGAGTTAACACAGGCAAAAGGCCTTGTTCATCTGTCTGCATATAAAAGGGATTGGGAGTGAGAGAAACCACTACCAGGGATGCCACACTCATGCTGTAACAGCTCTTAAATTAATATAGGGCTCAGGAGTAGGGGAACCGTTACTCACCAGGGATACTACACTTGTGCTCTAATAGCACTTAAACTAGTATAGGGCTCAGGAGTGGTGGAACCACTACTCACCAGGGATACTACACTTGTCCTGTAATAGCACTTAAACTAGTATAGGGCTCAGGGGTAGGGGGACCACTACTCACCAGGGTTACTACACTTGTGGTGTAATAGCACTTAAACTAGTATGGGACTCAGGGGTAGGGGGACCACTACTCACCAGGGATACTACACTTGTGCTGTAATAGCACTTAAACTAGTATAGGGCTCAGGGGTAGGGGGACCACTAATTACCAGGTATACTGTTGTGCTGTAATAGCACTTAAACTAGTATAGGGCTCAGGGTAGGGGGACCACTACTCACCAGGTATACTACACTTGTGCTGTAATAGCACAGTCTAGGTCTGTGAAAGGAGATATAGGGATAGGGCAGAGAACTCAGGGACAGATACAGGAATTGTGGCATGTGTGTCTGTGTATGCGCTTGTGTTTGAATGTGTACTTGTATGTGTGAGACAGTGAATAAAGAAGGGATTCACATGGCTACATGATGTGATTACAGCACTTAACTACCATCATATGCAGATCAGCTATGATTTGCAACTTCAGGTAGTACCTGCAATTTACAGACATGCAAACTAGCACAATGCAATGCAGGTCTCTGAATCAAAAAATATTGCATTGTTGGAGCAATGCCTTTTTAGCATGAGCCATATGGCATGCACAAGGCCCTTTAATTTATCACTGTTATAGTTCTTATAATCTTCAGTAGAAGAATACAATAGGAAGTAAAAGCAAAACAGTTTTACTGGAGTCACAGTCAACAAAGTAACACATACAAATGTTTACAGGATATATAATGCTTAAATCTGATAGGCTCAGCAAACATATAGTAGGTGCAGAGTTTAAGTTGATGGCTTCTTCAGATGCTTTGGTATATTTTGGAGAAGCAGGTTAAAATGGCTAAAAGGTTTTGAAAGGTGAGACTTATGGTATGGCATCATAGAGACAGGTGCTGAGAATTATTGCATCTGTTTTGCCTTTAGGAAAAGTGAAAAGAGAGCTGTTAAAATCCATGTATGTTTACTACTTTCTATAAGAATAACCTATTTAATGTGGGGCTGAAATAAAAACAAGAAGAAAAGTGTAAAATACTCCATTATTTGTTTGAAAACAGCAGAATGGCAAAGAAGTGTGGAGCTGGTACCAGATCTAGGGTGCAAAATAGAGATGACAGTGAGTGTAACGCAGGACACTTCCTTAAGTACTCTAAAAGAAAAATAAACAAAATGTGTGCCAAAGTTTTTAAAATTAGTTGCACATTAACTGAGCATAGCGCCTCTAATAGTAAAAGAATCAATGAAATGTAAAATGTCCTTTACTTTAATGCCGGTCAGACTGAGAATCTACAGGTCAGTAAATAAGAGACAAAATAAAAAAATAGCAGATTACGAGTAAAATCATGATACTGTTCTGCAGAAAGTGCAAGAATAATGTTACAGGGTAAGATGCTTAAAGGTACAGGCAGCAGATGCAAGTAATACTGTAGGTAAGATGACTGTAAGAGTGTGCCGGTATATGAATGGAGGCAATGGTAGGTCATACACCCTGCTAAAATAATTCTAACAGTCCTTCATACAGAGTATTTAGAGAACTCAAACAAGCTGGAAATAAGCAGGGTGAGCAACTCAGTGAAACTTGATGCTCAGAAATTGGCAAAGAGATGTACCTTCACAACGTATTCGATTGAAAGGGGCAATTACCCAGTTTGAAAGGAAGAGGCTGAAGAATCTGCTCTGGACATTTGTGAAACTGAACAAAAGTAAGTAAAAAAGGAAGGGGCCAAGGTAGAAGCCTGTCAGTAATAGCAGAGTGCATGATATTTCTAGGGTCATTTGATTATTAAATTGAAAAACAGGCAGCATATAAAGGTAAAGTGCTTCTAAGTAAACTTAAGGGCTCAAACATGGTATAGATAATAGCTGATAGATTTAAAGGAATTTAATCTGTTAACAATGAAAGAGTGATTGAGAGTTATTATCACTACTCTGAAGGCTCTGCTGAGGGAAGAAAAGATTATTATTATAACACACATACACACACACACACTCTCTCATCTTCCACTTTCTCTCCTATTCCCTTCTGTTAGCAAATAGTATCCATAACCGATCAATCCTGTGTGTTTGTTAATTTAAACTGAGACCACAGTAGCCTACTGATAAAAGGTTATCCTGTTTTTCCACCTGAGAAATGGTTAAGAAATGACTTACAGTTTCAGAGCAGTCCTTGGTCAATTGTGATTGTTTCTTAAACACAAACTTGTCTTTGCTTTGGCTCATTAACAGCAGTACAAAGAACTGCCTGCTCACACCCTTGTTCTCCCCTCCCTCTTCCCTGTTTATTACCTTAAGACAATCCCAAAGTTAATAAATATTACCTGTGACAGGCACCATTTTTAAAACTACAACCACCCTTGTCACTATGATATGTTCATTTATCACTTAACTCTGTTACCTGATTGTTTTCAGCCCCCTTATAAGAGCAACTAACAGGGTCTCTACCCACATTGCTCCCCACCCTGCCCCTATTCCCTCCCACCCCCAGTGGTCCCACGTTTATTACACTCACAAACCCCTCCCATTTTCCAATAGCCAACCACAGCGCTAACCCAACACTACCTCCTCCATCTTCCCACTACTATCACACCTCCTCAACTAACATGTACAAGCATACCTTACCTATGCTCACTGCATGGACTCTCCTTGCATATCTTACATCCTACCAAAGCTCCATCATTCCCCCACTCAACCACTACCACTGTACTACTACTCACACCACCACTCATGTCTCACCCTCACTCAGCTCCCCTCCCACCAACTCAAGAACCATCCCTATGCACCCCCCACATATTCTACCAACTATATTACTCAAACATAAAGCATCCCTACAACTTAACATAGTAACCCTCCCACCATACCTATTACCCACAGAGCACAATCATAAAGATTCCCTTATAAACAAACACATTCAAAAACTGCGAAAACTAATAACCTCATGCATATCAAAACTAGCCCTAAGTGGAGATATCCACCCCAACCCTGGCCCTACCATCTCCAACCCCAATCCGCATAATCAGACTAGAAACCACAACTTCTCCCATATTACAGCCAATAGAAAGCCAAGTGACTTCCTTCTACTAAGCCTAAATATTAGAAGTATATCCAACAAAGTCCATGAACTCCATGCCACCATAGACTTGTACTCCCCAGATATAGTCATCGTGACAGAAACCTGGCTAAAACCTCACATTACCAGTGAGCAAATATTCCCTATGGGTTATGGCATACTAAGAGTAGATCGGCTAGACAAGAAAGGAGGTGGTGTAGCTATAATATTTAAACAGCACCTAAACATCCAGATCTTAAAATCATCAGCTCCACAATAGGCAATGAAGAAATAATATATACCAACCTCAAAATAAACCAAAACAAAACCATCAACATAATTGGATGCTACTTCCCACCTGGCCAAAACATCCTTCCACTAGAAAACCTCCTCAGCTGGTCTACCCACCATCTCCCCCAAGAAACTATCATTTTAGGTGATTTTAATATTGACTGGCAGTCCTGTTCTGGCAACCATCCAACCCATCATGTAAACCTTCATGGCTTCACCCAACTAGTCCAATCGCCAACCAGGATAAATAAAAACTCCAGCAAGCACACTACCCTGTATTGGATACTAGTCAGTAAGAGCCCCCAGTCATATATAAGAGGCTGCTTATCAGATAGCCTCAGTGATCACTCCCCAATATTCCTACTCAAAAAATACCTATACCAAGCTAAACCTGTCATCTACCATCAAATACGTAAAAAACTAAACTTTAACCCACTCACATTCATCTCATCAAGAATGTAACTGGCATCCTCTAAAGTACCTCAGTCTTGATGACGCAGTTGAATTTTTTAATACTACCTTCCTGTGCATCCTTAATTACCATGCCCCCATAAGACTTTCTAGAATCAAAGCACAACCCTCCCCATGGCTACAGAAAACCACTAAGTCAGAAATGAAAAACAGGGATAAAGCCTGGGAACACTGGCACAAAACCAAAACCCCCTCAACTAGACAGAAATTCCTAGAACTACACAATAGATTCAAAAAGCTAATAAAACTGGACAAATTCCAATACTACCAGTCTGCTCTAGACTCCTCCCAACACAGCCCCAAACAATTCTGGTCCTCCATCCTCCACCCAGCTAAAGTCAGTACCCCTCCTCCTAACATCCCTCACTTCTCAGAAAATATTGCTACCTCATTCAACACACACTTTACACAAACCATACTATCACTAGCTAAACAACACATCCACCCTCCCCTCCACCCCACACCTTCAACTAGTAATCTCCCCACTGCCTTCTCTTTTTCTCCTGTACCTACCTCCAACATAAAAAAACTCTTAACTAAACTTAAGCCCACCAAATTAGCAGCAGACAAGTGAATACCTACAAATCGCAGCTGATGCTCTGGCCTACCCAGTATCCATCTTGATTAACCGATCTCTGTCAGAAAGTTATGTTCCCACACTGTGGAAAGTATCACATATAACTCCCCCCCCACAAAGGTGGACCCTCCACAGAACTAACCAATTACCGCCCCATAGCTATTCTCTCTCCACTCTCCAAAATACTAGAAAGATGCATACACTCTCAGGTCTCAGACTACCTCCTTACTAACAACCTCCTTTCCAATCCTCAGCATGGTTTCTGACCAAACCATAGCACCACCACTGCATTACTCTCCTTTACTAACACTATCCTTCGGCATAAAAACAATGGCTGTCTCTCCTCTGCTACTTTCCTAGACCTATCTAAAGCATTTGACATGGTCCCACACAAACAACTTATCTCTGTCCTTAATAACCTATCCTTGTCACAATCAGTCACCAACTGGTTTCAGAGTTATCTGTCTGACCGCCAGCAATCCGTTGTATGGCAGAATGACATATCTCCCCAACTACCTGTCTCCATAGGGGTTCCCCAAGGATCCATCCTTAGGCCCCTACTCTTCTCTGTTTTCACCAATAATCTAGCCTCTGCCACCAAACATGGCACACTCATATAATACGCAGATGTCTCAACCATCATCTGCTCAGCCCAGTCCCTACCCAAACTGCAAAAAGTCACACAAGAAGCCTTTTCCTCTGTTGAAACTTGGTTATCCGATGCCCAATTAATACTCAACCCAAACAAAATTAAACTACTCATCTTCCAAACCACCAAACATGCTCAAAACAACTCTCACTTTAACATCACAGCAAAAGACAACACCACTATATACCCACCTGAACACACCAAATTGCTAGGAGTGAAAATAGACAATAAACTAAAATTTGACATTCACATATCCATGACCATAAAAAAGTCCACAAAAAACTATGAGCGTTATACAGAAATAAGCAACTTCTCACCAAAGCAGCAAAGATTTCAATAGCAAATTCCCACCTTATCTCCACCCTACTTTATGCCTCTCCAATATATACCAACCTAAGGCAATACGATCTAAACAAGCTAGAGACCTGCTACAACAAAATTGCCAAATTCGCCACAGGGGCATCCTACAGTAGTCACCACTGTCTCTCACTTGCTGAACTGGGCTGGCTTGAACTCCCTCACCTCCTTCAATGGTATCAACTCTCACTCACCCACAAACTAGTAAACCATCCACTAAATGTCCCATCCCTCCAGAATCTACGCCAACCCTATCGCACCACCAGACCACTAAGATCCAGCAACAAAAATCACTTGCAGATCACTAAAGCCAATAACTCTGCTGGTGAGGCACTATTCTCTTGCACCATAGCCAAATTATGGAACTCCCTCCCTCCCACAATTACCTCCATACCATCATGCACCCACTTCAAAACTTTACTAAAAGCGCACCTAAAAACATGCTGGCTATGCCCTTGCAACTCCCACTCTAATATCACCCACCCCATCCAACCACTACCTTTCTTTTCACTCCACTAACTACCTTGATTATAGCAAGCTCAGATGCTCATAAGCCTAGCACTTATTATACAGCAGGAACTTCTTATTGTAACATTTGTTAATGTCTGTTATGTACTTCACAGATAAAGATTCTAATTGTCTACTGATGTACTATGTTCTTCATCTGTAAATATGTTTGTAATTAATTGCTATGTTAATCAAATTGTTAATCGCTATGTAATCCAATGTAACTACTGTCTGTCTATTTTAACTGTGGAGCTTTTCTCCCCGGGCCTCCGCTGAAAATGGACCTACGTCCAGTCGGACACTCCCGGTCAACAAATATAAATAAATAAATAAAATAAAATAATTATTACTCCTGTATTACTACTGTATTTACATACTATGTAAAGGAATAGGGTTTGGGGTCTTTACTGTATATAGCTGGAAATTATCACCAGGTTTAAACAATAATATGAAACAAAATACCAAGCAGTGACAGTTAATAGAGGATTGTGTGTTAAGGTGTTAAATAAGGGCCATGTATGCACAAAGAGGTACAGCAGTAATTTTTGGAAAGTAGGCTAATAACACTAATGATGGGGAAAACCTTGACGATATTGAGCCGGAATATTAATTGCCTGACTGACATAGAGAAAGCAGCCAGAATATTAAAATACATAGAAAAGAGGATGGTCCATATAGGGATACTAGAAATAATGTATTTAGATTTCAAAGAGCATGATTGGCTGATAAATAGAAGGGAAGGTTATTACTCTACCATGACAAGAAAAAGTGGAGAACTAATACTGATAAGAAGAGGGAATGGAATGAGGGTGGAAGACATGCCAGTAGACAAACAGGTTAGATATATAATGATTGAAAGTGTCTGGGAAAGGCAGATAATTACTATGGTGGGAATAAATATGCACCGGAAAACAAAAGCACAAGAACTAAAAGCTGTATTAAGAAATGTGGTGGCCTTTTAAGAGGGGATAATGGTGCTGGCAGGAGATTGGAATCTTGTGTGTAGAATGAAAGGCTTATCAGGGGACCCAAGGGGGTTGTTCAAGAGAAGGACGGTGCCTAGAAAAGTATATGAAAACTTTTGGCTTTGTAGATATCAGATAATCAAGACCAAGTAGAGTGTACTTTATCTGTAGTAAATACAAAAACTGGTAAGATTGAATAGACACTAGCATGTAAACTAGCTGCAGCAGATAGTGACCCTGCCAATTTCCTTGTCTGATTACACCCCCATACAAATAAGCCTATGCAAGAATGATTGTAATGGAACTCAAAGATATTAGCAATTTATGACCTATCTCTTGAAAGCAACAGCCTTTGAGAGCTAGATAGTTGCTAGACTTGGGAAGATACAAAGGAAGCTGGTGGGATATGATTACAACCTGTTTAAGACCTGGGATATAATTAAATAAAAATTTAAAGCTCAAGTTAAGAGCAAGGTAGACGAAATCTGGACGGAAAGTAAAAACAAATATACGCGATCACTGAAAGTTAAAAAAAAGCCTCCAGAGACATAAGGAAGATGGCAGTTATTAAATGTAATGAGGATCTGCCAGATGAAATAGATCTCTCCAGGGAATGATTCAAGGATGTCTGCTTTCCACGTTGCTTTTTGTCCAGTATTTGGAGCTGTTGGCTCTAGAACATGTCAAATATAAGTGGTTATGACAGGTGAGGTACACATGAGAAGGTTACCTTACTTACAGATGATATAATGCTATACATAATGAAGCCAAATGAAAATTTGCAATGTCTGTTTGAGGGATTGCGTGTCTTTAGAGGGTTAGCAGGTTATAAAATAAATTAGACTAAAACCACAGCTGTAGTTGGAGTACGTTCCCACCTTTGAGTTGGTGCAATTGTAGCCATATTTATGGGGCCATGACGGGCTTAAATACTTGGGAATTTGGATGTAACATGATGTGTATCAGGCAGAGAAAGAAATATGGGAAGCATCAATAAGGTGGAAAATGTTACTTATGAAGGAAGATAGTAAGGTTATGGCCATAACGATGTTCGAAGTGCTGTTACTACTTTACTTAGGGCAATCATATTTAAATAAACCTCAATTAAAAATATGGAAAATATAAATAAAGAGGGAAACCAATTTTTCTGAGAAGGTAAAAGGGGAAGAGTCAGGTGGGACTTGTTGCAGCCGAAAGGAAAGGGTGCTTGTGTGTGCCAGATTTAGAAGCCTGTTTTAGAGGAAAATAGTTAAGACTTGTTTATGTTTTGCAAATGAGTGAATATCAGCCTAAATATAAAAAGGTGTTATTTGGGCAATGATTTGTAAATCAGAGTCAACAGGGACTAAAGATGTGTCAAGTAATAGAAGATGCAAACGTTATGACTGGTCCGCTGCAATATATTGGACATGTAGCGGTAATGTTGAATCGGAGATACATCAAACCCTGGAAAGGATTAATACTCCCTGTAGGATATCAGGCAGACAGAAGTAAAGAGGTAAGCGCTAGAAAGGCATCTAGTATGAGCAAAGCCAGGAATAAAAATCCATGATGGTGTGAGCAGCTACATGATGAGGGAGAGATCAAAAGCTGAGAGATGGTGAAACACAAGTACAACTTAAGTGAAGGAGAATGTATACAACATTTGGGATTATTAGTCTCTGACAATTGGCAATAGACAAGAGAGCATGCACAGAGTGTGAATAAGCCTGGATTGGTTGAGCTCATTATGGACGCTAGAATGCTGACAGCTATGGGATAAAGAATTCTACAGAGAGCATACAGGACTTGGATAGATGTGGAAACTTAATCCCAGATAAAAGTAAAAGGCAGGTGGAGTGAGAGGTTGTGGATTTCCTGACCAATTTGAAATAGTCTAAACCCCAAAGTACACCACCAAATCTAAGAGATTTACATTTTTTTTGCATGGTAGTCAAAAACTGTGAAGCAAATATGCCACTCTGAAAGATAATATCCCAAAAAAGAATTAAGTCCAAATTGTTAAAACAATTATATAAACAAAAAGTGATATTCACCTTACAGATAGCTAAGTCTGACATCATTTAGGCATAATGCTATTTGTAATACATATTGTGTTGGCAAAAAAAAAAAAAAAACAATGCCCGATATGATCAACATAGCCATCTGTAAGAGTAGAACTTCAGTAATACAGTTATAGACAAACCAGCATTGCTTGTTTTCCTGCTAGATGAGATATTAGGGGCTGCCATTTTGTTGACAGTGGGATCATGCTCTGTTTTCTTCACTTACTGTAGTTTGCTTCCTTCATTCTAATGACGTCTCCTCTCCTACATGGCACCACTTCCTTAAATGCATGGACCTGGCTGGCCTTCTGGATTGAGGGCTTTCACTTCCAGGGAATGTATGTTGTGAGTGCTGGCGAGATGGAATTGGATATAAATTAGAACCTAGCTTCACAGCCTGAGTCAATTGGGTATGCTGTTTCAGTTTAACCTGTTCTCCAGCCCCTCTAATATGTTTTTTACAACCAGCTGCAGTAACTTTGCCCAGGGCTGGGAATCAGTAGCCACAGGTGACCAGTCCTTCTCCTCTCACTCAACTCTACAGCAGTATAAGCCAATTTCTAAACCTAAGTCAACAGTGAAAGAGGCACAATACCAACTTCTGTTCCAGTGGGCTAGCTTGTAGGTCCTATTCATTTTGAAAGATAATTTATTGATGACTACTGTTTGGTCCCACTGTAGGATAGGAAATATCTATTTATATATTCTTATTGCATTTTGTACTCTGTGAAAATCATTACCAAGCTGTAGTGTTTAAGGGGTTCAGTCAGTGATGTAATTAACTTTACGTTACTAAAATCCTTTGACAATGAAAATGTTGATGAATGACATTGTCGATAAAGATGCTACTCATGCTAATTTATTTGCTAAAGAAATACTTATGTTACACCTACTGACGAGAAAGCATTTACTTTATATGACTGCTTGAGAGACCTGCATGCTTCTGCAATGTGAAAAGCATCCTTTAGACTTTTTAATCCAGGCAGTTTGCTATAACTGTTGTTTTTTAAGTTTGTAAAAGTATTGCTATTATGTTTTGAGGGTATGGGCTAACCTCCAACAAGATGGCAGCAAACACCTGTTGTTCTTCTGTCAGAATTCTGCAAAATGTGGAAAATGATGCTACTTTTAGCAGAACTAAGGGGAAAAACAGGTTGTTTAGTATACCTAAAAAAAAAATAAAACACAAAATAAACGTTTCCCCCTTGTACCTCCTCCACTTGGAAGCATCACCAGTTACACATCTTACTTTTATGTACAACAGTAGTAGTAAGGGAATGCTCTCTTTACAGTACAGTGATCCCACCAAACCCAGTAAAATATTAAAATAAAAAAGACAAAAACACATCTACTGATTAGCAAACCCACAAATGCAACAAAACCTACACATCAAAAATCTAAAGCACAGGACAATAACCAAAACTAGATTTTGAAAGAAGCACATCCACAGATACTCATTACCAAAAGCAAAAAAAAGGAAAATTTACCTTAAAAAATGTCAAAACACGTAAAACAGACATTTGATCAAAACGCACTGGGCTAGATTCAATAACACCTTCACTAAGTGTACAATAAGTATACACAGTCTGTATTCAATAATATTCCTACCGCATTTCTAGTCACTCAGAAAGATTATACTAAGAGTACATGTAGTCTATCTACACTTTGTGGTAACCTTTATGAATCCTCTCGGTATTTAATGCTGCAAGAAAATCAGGAGGAAAACTAAAATTAATAGGAAGAAGGTGTGAGTTATTCTTGTGTTGTCTGTTCACTCAGAAGAGTGTACACTTAGTGTAAGCCTTATTGAATCCCAATGACTGTGTCATATCCAAAGAAAAAACAAAGAAACAAAGATCTGATCTCAGAAAAAATGACAATCTGACAATTCTGATCCAACATAACAGAAGCCAGCAAACATCAACGAAATACAGTATAACTGAAAAAACTACCATGGAGTGACAAGTCAGAGGAAAGAACTTACAAAACTTCAAAAAATCTACATAGGAAAGAAAGCAAGTTAGTAATTTTATTTAAGAAGTAAACCTTTATAGAAATTTAAGTGAGCGAATGCTACAGAACAACTGTGAAACAGCAATAACAAACAAATGAGGTAAAGACAGATGTTTCTTCAATTCAGAAGAACAGTCAGTACAATTAAAACTTATTATAGTTAAAGGAAAAGCTATAAACGTTATTCATTAAGATATAATTAAACAGAAGAACATATTAAATGATTTGGAAAACAGATCAGAAAGACAGAGTACAAGAATATTAGGTATACCAGACTCTTAACCATGATGAACTTTGGTGATTTATAACAAAAAAAAAATGTTTCACCCCTATGATGAAACCCCCAAATAAACAATCTGAATATTAAGAAGAAAAATAATTGCTTGCTGTATTTAAAAGATTTCCACCTCCCACCATAATACACTACTTAGGCTGGTCAAGAAAGAACTCTAGCACACCATCAAGAAGACTAAAGCAGGATATAAACGAAAAGTAGCCACTGACTCTGAGAATAACGATAAGGCCTTTTTAACTATATTAGAAGTAACACCCAAAATGCACTGAGCTCCAATCAAATGGTGCTACCTACTCTGACCCAAAAGCATTCTTTAACTATGTTATGAGTATAAGAAGTAACAAAAATGAGTTGAGTTCCAATCAAATTGTACTATATAGAAGCTGTAGATAATGTCCTAGTTTACAAATTCAGTTCCAGTTTCATCTTTCCTTTCATTGCCATGTTCCCTCTATTGAATATCCAAACTCTCAATTCCATAAAATGAATATAGACCAGATTATGCAAGCTGTATCCAAAATCAAGACAAAAAGCACCAAGGGTCCAGATAATATAACAGATTTTCTCCTAGTTAGCGCAAAGTAAAACACTTCAGACCTCCTCCTAAACACTTGCAACCTTCGTTCTTCACAGGGTATATACTTCACCTCTGCGGAAGTACTGTTGTAGTGCCAGTCCATAAAGGTGGCTCCACTACAGATGCTTGTAACCAATGAACCATCTGCTTCAGCAGGATTCTATTTAAAATCATGGAACTTATCTTGGTCAACTTCGTTTTTATTGTTTTTTATTCTAATTGATTGACTAGTTTATATATATATATATATATGAATGAGAGATTTTATGTGATATTTTGTATTCTGAAGAAGTCATTTGTGACGAAAGCGTGGAATAAAGTTTTGTGTACGCTAAAGTTTAACTCCGACTTTTATTGACCACCAGTAACCTTTGCCTGTTTTTGGAGTGTAATAGATGCCATTTACAAATGTCATTCTGTTCACACTACTTATCTGGACCTTGTTAAAGTCTTCAATATAATTTCACTATTGACAAATTCAAAAAAAGTCAAAACATAAACCCCTATATCATGTGTTAGGTTGCAAATTGTCTCTCAAATCAAATACACATGGCAAGAGTCAGTGGTGTATTCTCATTCAGAAGCCACATCACTAGTGTCTTTCAGGCTACTGTCTGAGGTCTCCTCCTCTTCAGCATCTACTTCCCTGATATGAAAGCAGGTGTCAAAGGTCTTTAGCTAATGAAGACAGTGACTGTAAACTGACTGGTATTATTGGTTCCTCCAGAAACACTCATATCACCTAAGAGGGCTTTCCAGGAAAAAAAGCATTTGGTCTTCCCGCCATGTCTTTAAGCCTAATGCCAAAGATTTTACCTCTAGGATACAAGCTTATCCTATTAATTCTGACATAAATGATTCCACTTAAGATCAACACTATCATTAGAGTTCTAAACACCTTTATTGATAAAGATCTATCCAAATTATGCTTTGATCATCATGTATTAGTTATAGTTAAGAAACCCTTCTATCCTGTCCAATTAATAATCTAAGATATACCCTCCAGTTACAAGGATGTCATAACCCTCATGCAATCTTCCCTCAACAAAACAATCATCGAACTGAATGCACCACTTAGACTGCATTGCTCCAAACCCCTTGCCCAACCAGAAAGACTGCAATATTTTTGCAAATAAAAATTAAAGGAATGCATTCCTTTAGCTACTCATGGAGACTAAAATAACATTGCTTTTCTCTTATACCAGCTTCTACATGGTGATCCCTGCTTTACCATGCAGACTATGAAAGATCCTGTCTTTCTACTTTTTCTCTACCTCAGATATACTACTAATACTAAAACCACTGATGCCAAAGACCTTAACCTTCAACACAACATAAAACCTCTTGGAGAGATATGTTCATAACTGAAAGAATCACCTATTTATGGAACAAGCTCACTTTGCATGTCAAATGGTATAACAACACATTAGCTTCCTTCAGATTCTGCCTTGATGATTGGATGAGTATCCACAAATTCAGTCCTGAAGTAAGCAGTAAGGCTTTAATTGCATGGGTAGCAAATGCATTCATTAAACTCTCTGGTTCACATCACTAGGCTCTATGTGGCCAGGCCACCTACCTAGTAAAAACCTAAGAACCTATGTGGATATACTTCAGATACTAAAAAATACGTTCAAATGAGAACTAAAAAGATACACAGACTTGAAAAGTTATCACAAGTTAGAAAAGGCCCAAAATGTGTTTTCACTTGTCTGTATTGTTACTAAACAAAAATATTGATTTGTAAAAAACTATTAATAGACAAAGTTAAATAAAATGGGGAAACATAAATATTAAAACACTAGATGACTTTCAGAAAAGTTATACAAGCAAGGTATACAGTTTACACATCAGGGAATGAATTATACAAATGAGGAATCCAATTGACCTTTGTTTATCTTGCAACAATAAAGGATACCTTGCAGGAACCTAGATTTTACTACAAACATGCAAAAGCTGATTCATGTTTTAAGATAATGCCTAAGGAAAGGACACTAAAACTGACTTTGGGCAAAAACAAACAATCAGTATAGAATTGGAAGAGTTTGAGTCCCAAGTGCTGGAATCCCACTCTTTCAAAGCCAGGGACTCAAGTGTCTTGTAGCTCAGATAGGCTGCTGCTTCAGGCAAGCAGTTGTGGCAGTAGAAGCACTACTCATGCACAGACATGAATATGAGTTCAGACAAGCAGCTGTATGGGGTGGAGTAAGGGTTAGGATTAGGCTGGGGAGAGGGATTTTAGGCCTAGGGATTGGGACTGGAGTTTTAGGTTAAGGGAAGGTGGTTAGCATTTTAGGTTTAGAGAGGGGTAAGGGAGTTTTAGGGTGAGGGAGAAATAAAAAAAATAGGTTTAGAGAGGGGAATAGAATTTTGGAGTTAGAATTAGGGTTATGGTAGGCCTATCAGAGGTAAGCAGTTATAGGGCAGTGAGGTAGTGTGAGTTCAAGCATGTGCCTATTAGACCAAGTGACAGTAAGCAAGAGAACAGTGGACATATAGCATGCAAGCTATATTAGTAGACCTGAATAAGAATCTAACAGAAGGAAACATAGCCAACAGAAAAAAATAAACCAAAACAAGACACAAAACTAAAAATAAAGAAAAAAAATCATGCAAATAAGCAAATCATGGAACTGTAGTCAGAAACGGCAGAGAAAATGGATGTTTCTGGACTTCATCAGATTAAAAAATATATAATATCCACTGTGCGTGATGTGGTTAGATGGAAAAATAAGCACTCTTTGCTTGTTTTTAGGAATTTCATTCTAATAAACATGTATTTATGTTATTTAACATTTGTTAGCTGGGTTAGTGGACTGATCAAATGACCATTCTTCAGCCAAGACTTGAGCCAATCAGGCAAATACAAAGTGCAATAACAAATATATACACACAATAAAATGTTTGATTAGAATACAGGAAAAACAAAACATTACGTATATAATTTACATTCTGGCTAATAAACTAGATATTAAGCATATAATTTAAATTCAGGCAAATAAAGTAGAATTAAGTCTAACATGTAATTAGCAATAAATATGTGGGTGATGGGTTTAGTAGGTATGTATGGAGCTTAAAAGTTAAATTCAGCTCAAGCAATTTGGTGCTTACATTTTTCTTTTTTAAATTTAATTTTAATCTAATATGACCCATTTAGTGTAAAAGATGGTGAAAGAAACATATATTGTAATCAGTGGATAGATAAGTGATAAGTAACATGTATGAAGTTCTTACTGATCTCAGTGATTGTCTTCTGCTTTTGAGTAAATTATCAGATTGTAAACGTGGATAACATAAAATAAATGATTATTTGATGTGTCTGTATTCTATCAATATAGGAACAATAGTAAAAATTTACATTTGCCAAGAACAAATAGGATACAGATTGTTGAATGCAGTTGCTTTAATATTCAGATTACAGAATGGAGGGTCAATATTTATAATAATATTTATAGTTAATATTGTTATTACAATGAAAAACTGAACATTAAAATGATAATATGTGGGTTACTTATCTAGAAAGAAAGTGAAATTTAAAAAGGCATGTATGATGGACTATAGTAAAAGAATTTATAGCTAAAAAGTTTATTTATCTCAAAGGATAACATCCAAATCACCCCCACTACACACACAAAGCTATTAGGTGTTGAAATCGACAATAATCTAAAATTTGATGCCCACATAACCCAAACCATCAAGAAAGTAAATAAAAAACTAGGACACCTCTATAGGAAAAAGCAATATATGACCAAGCAAACCAAAGCAACCATAGCAAGGACTCATCTCTTGCCCATCCTTCTCTATGCCAAGCAGACCTAAAGAATATGGAATCTTGTTACTACAAGATTGCCAAATTTGCAGCAGAAGTCTCATACAGATTCCACCACTGTCTTGCCTTGAAGCAACTCAACTGGCTTGAACTCCCTCATCTACTTCTACTCAACCAACTTTCAACAGCTCATAAACTCTATTATCTTCTTGAAAACACCCCTGCCCTCCAGGGGATAATTCAGCCCCACATTCCCAGAAGACCTTTAAGATCCAGTTGCAAGAATCTCATACAGGGCATCAAACATAATAACAACGCCGGGGAATCTCTGTTCGCCTGCACCATTGCTAGAACTTGGAACTCTGTACCAAGCCAGATAACCTCCACTGTATCTACTAGTCAATTTAAACATCTCCTGAAAACCCAGTACATAGATATCTGGTTATGCCCATGCTACTCCCCATGTTAGTTCCTATTGCCAACCAGGCACAATACTATACAGTAGGTTCTATAGCATACTACTGCATAGTATTAATTTACATCCCAAAAGAATTACACAACAGAATATATATCTCTTATACTACAGAATATATATCTCCTACCAAAACCTTAGGTAAAATTCCCTGCTCCCTAAAATATCAAAATAAAGCTGTCCATTCCATGCACAATGACAATTATGTCATTCTTACTTGATAGCTATAACTCCTTATTTAGCACAATACTATATAACTATGAGACAATTATAGGTGTTACTTTTAGAAACTGAATAAGTTTTGCTTATACATTGTTTGTGTTTTTAACCTTTCTGTAAGTTTATGTATTGATTATAACCGCTTAATGTTCAATCCTTGCCTGTAATGTAAGGACTTTTGTTTTTTTTCTTTTGCTTTGGAGCTTTTCTCCCCGGGCCTCCACTGAAAATGGAGCTGTATCTAGTCGAATTTCCCGGTCAACAAATGTAAAATAAAATAAAAATAAAGTAATAAAAATAAATTCTTGTAAGAAAGATAAATTATAAAAAAATATATGCTAGATAAAAGTAATAATTTATAGTTAAAGGTTTATTAGGTTAATAGAGTGTCATAGAGTGGGTTACAAGAATTAACTTTTATATAGTTATTGAAAATTATGCAATGCAATGCAATACTAAATTTGTGTAATGTAAATGGAAAAGCTGAATGAACGTTGCATGTATAGATATTAAGAGACTTTGTAAAGTATTAATTCTAGGAGCATTGTAAAACACAGTTTATAGTATCTTGGAGTTTTAATTTCTATATTTTTATATTCATTTTAATATTTAGTTTTGGGTGATGTTTTAATGTAACGCATAACAACATTAAAGTAATGTAAATTTTATTAATGTAAATTAAGTTTATGTAGATAGTCTGTAATCAGTGGAGTAAGAAATTTGAAACAGATCACATTTAAACATATTTTGTATTCACAAAACAGATATTGAGTAAGAATGTTTTACTTTTTATTTGAAGTCACTATAAAGACATGAGAAACAACTGAAAGTGTTTATGAAAATAAGGCTGCAAGAAGCTTTATATTTGTTAACAAGGAATGGATACTAATATTTTAAAGAGATAATATATAGTTGTGATAGCTATTTAAAGTAAATAAATCTATCAATATTTAGAATAACACTGACAAGAGAAATAGGGAAAGCTGCTAAACATACAAACTAGTGGAGATGAAGGGTACATTCTTATGCCTTACATTCAAAGAAGGCTGTATGAGGTCTCAGCTGGAAATAGATAAGATAGCTTAGAAGAGCATAGAAAAAAGGACAAGAGGTAGGGGGAATAATAAATCAGGCAAACATGTTTTGTTTCATGGAATACAAGGGGAATTTCAATCCCTGTGTTTAAACTTAAAACAGAGAATGAAGAAATTATATTGAAATGAGAAATAAAGCTAAAGGTACAAAATGCAAATAAATTAAAAAAACAAAATAACTTCTATTTATTTTATGAATCTGACCATAAAGTTGCTGGATGGAAAAAGTGGTCGTGATAATTCATTTTAAGAAATAATAAACTGTAGTAATAGAAACATTTGTAATATGTGGGGAAGGGAGATGGATAATTTTGTCTGGTAGAATAAAGCTAGGAAATGGGGAATAGTGAATATCTGTGCTGCTTACAAGGATTATATAGAGGTTTTCAAAGTTTTTTTTTAAATCTGAGGATCAGTAAAATAAATATGGAATCACAACTGAATTATTGTTATAGTTACAGATTTTAATGAAGTTCTCAACCAGTACTTCCACTAATTTTGGGGAAAACAGAATATCACAAGAAGACAGATCATTTCTTAAAAGAAAAAATACACATATAAGAAAAATTAGATAGATATATGTAAAGTCATACATGGACAAAGGAACTGAAATATATTTACAAAGAATTTCAACACAAACAAATAGATTAGATATTTTTATAATGAAAGAAAACTTAATGGGCATATACTGGATATTACAATAAAGCACAGATGTATTTCAGATTCTTAAAGTGAAAATTCAGATAAAAAATAAAGTATACAGAGACAGGCATACTATTAATGGATAAAGAGAGAGAAGGGTCAAAGTATAAACAAAAACTAGATGGAATGGAATGGAATGAAAATGTGAAAATACCTGGAGGTCATTTTTGTCACAAGGTAATCTTAATAAATTAGATGCAGATTTAAGAATGACATAAGTTCAACGTGCAATAGAAGTAAAGCAAGAAATGCAATAGGCACAGATAGCTTTCCAGTAGAATTCTACAAGTGGAGAACAAAAGTACACAAAGAATAGGTTACTATTTTAATAAAATTGAAGAAATCAGATATTAGTAAGTTACATGAAAATAGGCAGAATAGTATTCTGTAAGGCAAAAAGGAGTTAACTGATTTAGAAAACTGCAGCCCCATATAGTGAAGACATTCAGACATAAAATTATGATAGGTTCATAGGTAGGTACTGGGCTATCTGCCCGAAGGCATATATTAGCCCAGCCACGTTGTGCGGTATTCACCGCCCCTTTGGTTAGTTCCCTAGGCCCTTGATCTAGCAGCTAGTACCATTGGCCCCTATCTAGTAGAGCTGTTGCTATGATCACTGGTGTGAACTTTCTGTTACCCATCCACTCGTCAAGGTTCAGTATTGGAAATAGTTTATATACTATTTTATCCAAGTAAATTCAACACAGAGAGGTTGGAAGGAATCTAAAAAGAAGAAAAATATTAATAAATGTTGACAGCTATGTTTAACATGAGTCAAAAATTAAAAACAATAAGGAAAAGATTATAATTTTTGATATTTAAAAATTATTTTGCAGCTGAGTTATTTTATTTAAAACTTTAGAACAATGAAAATGTGGAATAAACCTTAAAAAAAATTAAAGCAATTTGCAGGAATCCCAAAATAAAAATCTTAGCGAATAAAGTTATCACAGAAGAGAAGAGACAATGGTCAAAGAGGGGCAAGACAAGTCTGTTTTGCATTGTTCAATATTAATGATAGAAGATCTATGCTTTAGAGTAAGGGAAAAATTCAGAAGGACTGTCATGAAGTTAAATGGAAAACTTTATTCTATTTACTGATGATTATATCTTATTATCAGATAATGCAGGTAAAATATTAGGAGTACTGTTAAATGTATTGAGTGACTTGGGAAATATATGGCTTTAAACAATACAAAATCCGAAAACAAACTGAAAAAACAACAAAGCACTGTGTCGGAAGGTGAACCAGGAACGAACGACCAACTAGAATAACTACGTTTATTCCACAAATGAGAAAAAATGTGTTGCGAGCGCTTTCATATAATAAAATATTATACTTCATCAAAGTATATGGCTTTAGTTTATAATAAACATAAAGCAATTGTAAATAGTAGCAGGTGGTTAATTCATTGTGCTGCAATAAAAGAAGTTTTTATCTGGAATATTTGTGTCTAATTATAGTGAAAAAGCTAAAAGATATATTATTAAAATAAACAGAAGATAAGATTAAAATATAAAGTCTTAACAAAAATAAAATTATAAAGACTTAAAGCAGTTAAGAATGATTTTCTGGGATGGACAAAAAGACAGGAAACTAACAAAATCATTTTAGCATTGGATATTAAATGTAGCTAGATAGTAGACAATAACTTATGAATGTGCACAAGCATTATTAATAGAACACATTTTATTTTATGTGACACATTATAAGATGATGTAGTTTTCATGGTAAACTTAAAAGTCAGAAAGAAATAAGTTGTAGAATATTTTTGACTTGTTATTAAATAAGATTGTAGCTTTATATAGACGTCAGATATACAAGAATTATGTAGAAATTTGTGTCCGCTTAATGAAATATAATGTAGATAATTGATTTCAGAATATGATAGAAGCTGGAAAGAAGAAGAACTTATGTATATTATGCAAATACTTTGCTTATTTTTAATGCAATACTGCTGTATACTGAACAAGTTTGATTTTATGAACTGAATGGTGCCTTACATCTCTTGAATTGCTGAAATATTTCTTAATAAATTGAATTTAAATAAAAAATATTAGACTATTTAAATTATATTTAGATTCCTACCTAGTATAAATGGAATGTGTCTGCAAGGGATTACATAAATGTGCATAATTTTTCATTGCATAGTTTCAGAAAGTTAATTTTGTTGGTGGTTGTCCCATCACATATTCTGTTATACCAGTTAACACAAAAATTTGAGCCCAGAAGGCTTAGTCAAAAGTTAAAACCATAGTTAACTGATGGTCTAGCTAGTTATCTGTATTTTTTATCATGGGGGTTCTGCTTATTAGAATGTAAAAAAAATGCTGCTCCTACTTGATTTGAAGAATATTTTTTGTGTGTTTGCTAACATCTAGATCATCTTTTATTTAAGTCTTTATGATTTGCTATGCATCTGTAAAATAAGAAAAATGATGTGATTATCATATGAGTAATGTGGCACACACCTTCCATTATGATACATGCATATAAATATTTTAAGCATGGACAGTAATGCCATTCTAGCCTGCCAATATACCAAAACATTTGTTCCTATAATAAGTGTCCAGGCTGTTCTTAAAATATCTAAACCAGTACTTGCTTTAATGTAATTTGGTAGTCTGTTCCATGCATCAGCTGATCTCTCAGAGAACCAGTTAATACACTTCTCATTCCTATAGAATGTCTGATGATTTTCTACTATTTTTTAATAAACCCAAACATTTTCAGGGGTAGTTGTCTCTAAATGCCCTATATACCTGAATACAATCTCCTCTTAAATATCTATGAGATACTATACAAGTTCAGATATTATAGTCTTTCATAACAACTTAAATTTTCACATCCATGGGTGCCCTTGTTATGTTTCTGCTGTGCATTTTCCAGTTTACTCATGCTTATTTTCTTATTGGGTTTCCATATTGTTATTCCATACTCATGTTTGGGTCTAATGTAACTAACAAACAATGACTTCATCATTTCTGATTTCCTAAACTTTATAAATATTTTATATAACCTATAGGTCCATAACTGTCATTAACCAATTGGGTGATATGATTAGAAAAACTCAAAGCTGGATCTACCCATATACCCAGGACCTTAAATGAATCTACAGTTTCAATCACTGTGTGCTGTATTAAATATTCACCTTTCAGTTTATGTCTCCCAAATCTCATATGCTTAGTTTTGATGTATTTATCAGCATATTATTCTTCTGTGCCCAAATGGTCAATTTAGTCAAGTTCTTTTGCAGACATGCCTTACCTGTAACACATAATCAGTTTACGCAATTTCAAGTCATCAGCATATAGACTGTAGAACACCTCAGATGAAAATGTTAGGTCTGAAAGATATGATCTAAATAACTAAGGGCCTAGGACAGAGCCCTGTGGAACACTCTGACTGTAACCAAGAATTTCACTTGTGCAATTGTCGTACGATACTTGCCATGTCCTATTTGTAAGCCATGCAGCTGTCCATGTTATCAAATGTACATTGATACCTACTTGTTTTAATTTATTGATCAGTGTTTTGTGTATGACCCTGTCAAATGATGAAATTAGATCCATATAAATTATATCATAGCATAATTTTTCATTCATAGCTGTTATTATATTGTAGACAAATCATGTTACAGGTGGTAATAGAAATATTTTCAACATATACATGCTGATATATGGTTTCAAGTCCCAACCTATCCAATTCTGACAATAACTTATCCAATATTACCTTCCACATTATTTTTCCACAACATAAAAGTAAACTTAAGGGTCTGTATGACTCTGGATTTGTCCTATTCCCCTTTCCCTTAAAGACATGTTTAATAAGAGCATGTCTCCAGTCTTGAGGAATCTCCTCATATTTATATGACCTAGTAAATAATAGATATAATGGTACTGTAAGTTCTTGCTGAAGTGTTCTCAGGTCGTTATGACTAATTATGTCTCCTCTCTATCCTTTGGATGCAGTTTGTGCAGTTCTTTTTCAATATAATCTAATTTAATTCTAGTATTTGAGGTTACCTGGATGACACTAGGATGACTTATCATCACTTTTGTGCAGCCAAACTGTTTTGCATAAGATTTTATAAATGTATCTATAATCTGTGGTGCCTCAGAATAAATTTTGGAATCTGCACACAGTTTATCAATTTGTATGTCTTTACTCTGTCCACATCTTATGTATCTATAAAAAATGTTTCCTATCATGCTCAGTATCTTTATATACATTTTCTTTAATTTTTTCTTAATCTTGTCTCAAACTATACTTAATTAATTAATTATTTATTTAACATTTGTTAACCGGGAATGTCCGACTTGGAACAAAGCCAATTTTCAGTGGAGGCCCGGGGAGAAATGCTCCAAACGCATGTCTTTGTAATGTTTTAATGTAATGTAATGTTTGAATGTAGTGTAATTTGTTTGTTCAGCTTGTTTATTTCAGTTTTCAAAGTTGCAGATCGACCTCTCTACCATTTCTTATATTTTTTGTCTCTCACCTTAATCAGGTATCTTGTTCTTATGGAAATATACTCCCCTGACGTTGTATGCCTAGATCCTGATGTTAAATAATTTTTTTATTTTTTTGCACTCAAAAGATTTCTCTTTCAAAACTTTCCACATTCCATCTGCAGTTTTTCCACTGAACACATCACTCCAGTTAGTTTTACATAGTGACTGTTTTGCTTCCATATAATCTATAACAATTCTTGTATGCATTGATTTAGATTTCAATTTGGCAGAATTATCTAGCAACAAATTAACCTTTATAATCCCATAATCACTGCACATCAACGGTGGTAAAACTTGACTTGAAGTAAGTCATTTCTTTAGGAACACAAACAATGTCTATATGTTCCATTCCCTGGTAGTTTCTTTTACAATCTGTAGCAGTTGTTGTTCCTGAACATAAATTGTGAATAAATTCCTTACTAATGTTGTTGAATCAATAATATTCCAGTCTGTTTCTGGTCATTTTAAGTCCCCAGCTAATATTATTCTTTCATTCCTGTGTTTCATGGAAGAAATGTATGATTTCCTCTAGGTCATCAGCACTTGACTTTGGTGGTCTATACACTCCAACAATTGTTATATGTTCCAGGGCTGTCTTTAGTGTCACAGTCACACAGTCTATAGTATTGGTGTTATCATTGAACATGTAATAATCACAGGTCTCATAACTATCTTTAATCCCTATCATAACACCCCCACCTGATTTTTTGTTAGAATGTCTGTTACAGTAAAAACATTTATATTCTGACAGAACTGGTTTCCAGTCATTGTTCTTTAACCATGTTTCACAAACAATAACAACACCAATGTTGTGGAAACATACCAAATTTTCCAATAAAAAACTTTATTATCAAATATTGCAAAATATCTGCTGAAAAAATTTTCTTACCTGATCTTGACAAATGCACACCATCCTGTCTGAACACCAACTGGCTCACTGACAGAACCCACAGTATAAAAGTTGCAGACTCCAAATTTGACTTCAAACCAGTGACAAGTGGAGTATCATGAGGTTCAGTCCTGGGACCTCTCCTATTTGGTATCTACTTCTCTGAAGTACAGGCTACCACAGAAGGCCTCTGACTAACAAAAAGTTTGCAGATGACTGCAAACTAGGAGCCATAGTCAAGTCCCCAAATGATGTGGACATCCTACAGAAGGGTCTCACTGAGACAGATGCCTGGTATCAGAGGCATGGCCTCAAGCTCAATGCCAAAAAGTGCATTGTCATCCCCTTTGGTAAAAACTCTGTATCCATGAACTACCACATAAATGGCAGTCTACTTAAAGGTGAATGTGTGATAAGAGACCTTGGGACCCAGGTGGACAGTAGTCTCTCCTTTGATAATCACATTGCCACAGTAGTCAGAAAATCCTTCTATGTGACACACCTCATCACAAAAGGGTTCTCGTCCAGGAAAAAAGAGGTCATTGTTTCCCTCTACTCGGCACTCATTAGACCCATTATAGAGTACAACGCCCCTTTTGGAATGTACCTCACAAGTCATCTGCAGCAACTGGAAAGGCCACAGAAGTCCCTCACAATGAGAATTACTGGCCTCAAACAGATGCCCTACACTGACCATCTGAAAAAAACTCCAGCTTTACTCTGTAGCATATCACCTACTCTGAGGAGATCTCTGCCTAATATATAAAGATATGTTAAACCCAGAGCTGTTGGACATGCTACACCTAAAGAAATCCCAATCCCTCCAAGCTACACGCTCTAGGGACCTAAACCTTGTCACCACAATAAGCAGGATATGGTGGCGGGATAGATTCCTGTTCCAGAGACATCCTATACTCTGGAACAAGCTGTCCATCTATGTCAAGCAAAGTTCCTCATTAGCACTCTTCAAGAAAAATCTTGATGAGTGGATGGGAAATAGGAAATACACCCCGGGGATCACTTCTGTGGCTCTGCTCGACAGTGGCACAGGAAATTGACTTTCTTGGGAGGCATAAGCCAGGGAACCTTGTTGGCTAGGCTTACTTAGGCCCTTGGGCTGATAGCCTAATACCTACCTATGAACCTATGAACATATATGTGCCCCAAACTAGGCTTGGACACTCTACACATTTCCATTTTTTTTAAAACGGGACAGTTATTCCATGTAGGTATTTATCCCAAAAATATTTTCATTCACAGTGACCTGACTATCTTTTCTATATGTGATTTGTCAAAAATACATCCTTACACCAGTACACGCTATATAATCTAAGAGGGCTGTAAGTTCCCTACTAACATTGAGACAGTCCTTGCAGATGAAATAATTTGTACCGACATGAATAAAAACAGATCTGTACTTCCTTACAGTAAGGTATTCCAAGACTGGTCTCACATCTTCTATTTTTGCTCCTGACAAGTATAATACTATTCAATGTTCATTATCCTCTCTAGAAATCTAAGTTTCTGATCCTCTAATAAATGAATCTCAAATTACAGGAATATCCTTTTTGGCCAAACCTGATGAATTGTCAACTTCTAATACATTAATATCTGTTCTGTCAGTTGTTACAAAGAAATGATCTTCTTCACCATTAGTCTTATTAATCCCACTGTTTACATTGTGTATTATGCGGAATACCCCGTGCAAAGGATGCCTGCCTCGGACTGCCTTTTATAGTGTTACCCCTTCAACCTGCTTAGACTAGCGTCTTGCTCCCCCTCATCAAACATGAAAATTAACTGCAATATCCACCTGCAAAGGACGCCTGCCTCGGACTGCCTTTTATAGTGCTACCCCTTCAACCTGCTTAGACTAGCGTGTATGTATCTGGGCTAGCTCTTGGAATGTATAAAATACTGACAATAACCTACCCATAGTGAGCAAATTAGCAGCCTATTGCAGCCCCTTACCCCCCCACCCCCCCCACCCCGGTTGCTCTGTACCCTAGTCTCTTTTCTCCAAGGCCAACTAGTTTTTACTCTGTATCCCACCCCCATTTCACCACTAGGTGGCAGCAGACTCTTACTACAGTGAAACTCTCACTTTCATGTTTGGTGTTCCACTTTCAACCTAAGCCAAATTGTCAAGCATCTCACTTTTAGGAAAGGTGAAACAACAGCTCTGCCGTTAACCTCTAATTCTGACTAAATCTCTGCAATTTTCCTCCCTCTAGCCTACACTCAGTCCCAACTACAGAGCCCCACTAATTGATTGTTTCTTGCAGCTCTGTGGACCTCTCACACCTACCTGGTTCTTCCCGCTCCGTTCGCCCTGCGGGCTCACACTCCCCTACCCTACCCCCAAATTCCACCCATCCCCAGCACACCTACCTTTATTCTTCCCTTTCCCCACCCAGCCAGCCTAATTACCCAATAGAAGCTCTTCCCCATTACTCCACCTACTTACAGCCATCCCACTTAAATACATCACTCTGTCTACCTCCCTAACAATTAAAGTCCCCACCTCTTTCTTTTAATTCTAAAAAAAAAAAACCTGTATCTCTTTCTAAACCTTCTTTTCTGCATAGCCTTCTCTCTTCCCCAAATCTATACCTATCATTCTCCCTGTGCACAGACATGCTTTACTTAATTCTCTGCACTGTCCAGGGTCCCTGCTTCCTTCTGTTCCTAATTCCCTTATGCTATACCAGCTCATACTCCTCCAATTCTTGTCCAATTTTACCTACAAAAATAACCACCATACAAACCTACCTTTACCCTCACTTTTACTCTCATTTCCATTCTATCTCCCCTTTACTCTTTCAGCCTAACCCTCTGCACCTATTCTACCCTAAAAGTTTCTCCACCACAGCTAATATACTGACACATAAACTCATCTTAGATCTACCTAAACTCTTACTTTGCAAACTTAAATGGCTAAAGTTTATTTCTTCAACAACCTAGTCTTAGCTGGAGATATCCACCCCAACCCTGTTCCCAGTCCCTTTATTAACAACACCGACCCCTTATCTCCTTCCTCCCCCCACAACACCCTAAAAATCTTTACTATCAATGCCCAGAGTCTCAACAACAAAGTTTACCAATTTCAAGCTTGACTAAGCGATAAGCAACAAGATGTCCTAGCCATCTCCAAAACATGGCTCAAACCTTATATCTCTGATTCTGAGATCCTGCCCCAAGGATTCCATACTCTCAGAAATGACCAATTACATAAAAAAGGTGGCGGCACTGCCTTAGTCTACTCTAACCTTCTTACCTTAATTCCCCTCCAAATTCCAAATTCCAATTCCTCAATTCAATAACACCGAACTTACAGCTGGACTACTAAAAATAAATAAACACAAAAATATCTGCATTATTGCTCTATATATCTCACCTGGTAACAATATCTCTACCCTTGAAGATATTCTCCTGTGGGCATCTACTGAAATTAACTATGAAACTTACATTCTAGGTGGTGTAAATATTGACTGAAATAAAGTCAATAGTCTCTCGCTCCCTATCCATTAACCTATATAACTTTACTCAACTAATCCTCCCCATCACCCGACCTAACAAAACAACCCCCCCGGATCCACTATTGATTGGATCCTAGTCTCCAATCCAAGTAAAATAACCAACTCTGGCACAATTCCTGACAACATTAGCGACCACCTCCCAGCTTTCATTCATCGCACAACTAGCTCTTCACCTCAGCAGCACCAATACTTTCTCACTCGCAACCTCAGTAACTTCAACCCCACAACTTTCTCAAATGTGTTCAAACAAATGGACTGGCAGATTCTAAACACCCTTCTTTTCGACAAGGCTATAGACTTCAACTCTGTCTTCCTAGACACTCTAAACTCTCTAGCCCCACAAAGAAACAAAAGGATAAAAACTAAAACAGCTCCTTGGTTATCTAAAGACACAAAACAAATTATGCACCAAAGGGACAAATTATGGAAGCTTTACCAAAACAATAAACTGCCTAATAGCTTGCTCCAATACAAACAACTCCATAACCTTGCGAAACAGCTAATCACTAAGGACAAAAAATCCTACTATAGCAATCTCCAGTCTAATAACAATAAAAACCCCAAGCAGTTCTGGAAATCAATAAACTCACTTCTTAATCCTGGCTCCAAGAATAACCCCCATCCTGACCCTAGTAAATCCGACCTTGAACTAGGCTCTAATTTAACTCATTTTTCATAGAAACTATTTCTGACCTGACCAAGACTTTCCCCAACGATAACCCACCAGTCCCTCACTCTTCTCCATCTAATTCCCCTAATAACCATCCCTTTATGTTTGAGCTCAAACCTGTCTCCATTAACTTTATAAAAGGACTTCTGTCCAAACTTAAACCTTGCTCTAATGCTCCTGACACTATTCCCTCCTCGTTCCTAAAATGCGCTGCTGATGGTATAGCTCTCCCAGTCAGCATCATTATTAACAGATCTATAAAGGAATCATATGTCCCCAAACTCTGGCACTCAGCTTATATTCTTCCTCTTCACAAAGGAGGCAAAAACACCAACATCTCAAACTTCCGCCCTATTGCTCTGCTCTTACTGATCTCAAAATCCTAGAAAAGTGCATCCACCTCCAACTTATGCCTTTCCTGACCCAAAACCATCTTCTTACACCTACCCAACATGGCTTCCACCAGACCATAGCACTATAACCACACTACTGTCTTTCCTAAAAACTGTCAATCAAGCCTGAGATTCAGGACACTTGGTTTCTACTGTCGATCTGTCTAAAGCATTCGATACTGTTTCCCACAAACACCTTCTCTTTCATCTCTCAAACCTCCAATTCTCACCAAACACTTTATCCTGGTTCTCCAGTTACCTATCAGACAAATCTCAAGCAGTAAAATGGAAGAACACCTCTTCCTTCTTACCTACCCTAACTGGCGTACCACAGGGATCCATCCTTGGGCCTATGCTGTTTAACATCTTCATTAATAACTTTCACACTGCTATTCCTGATGCCAAAATCATTCAATACGCAGATAATTCAACCTTAGTCTGCTCTGCCTCTAACCTCTCTGAACTGCTCAACAAAACCCAAACTGCTTTTTCAACCACCGAAAAATGGATGTGCCAAAACCACCTCTCTCTCACTGCTAATAAATCAAAAATTCTATTATTCCCCCCACAAAGACTTACTCCTATGACAAAAATACTTTCAAAGTCCTTAGTCAAACCAATTCACCTATAGAAGTGGTTCCCCCTGCTAGACTACTCGGCATTACTATTGACGAATACCTCAAGTCCGACATCCATATTCAACAAAATATTAAGAAAACCCACCAAAAACTAGGTATGCTATATAGGAATAACCGCTTTCTCTCAAACTCTACTAGACATACTTTGGCCACTACTTATCTTCTTCCCTCCTTATTATATGGAGCCCCTCTCCTAACCAAACTGTCCTTCTCTATCACCTCCAAACTAGAAAACTGCTATAATAAAATCTCTAAATTTCCCACCAAATCCGGAAATTCCACTCATCATTTCCTTACCCTACAATCTCTGAATTGGCTAGAACTCCCAAACTACCTAAACTTCCTCCAACTCACCACTGCACACAGACTTGTATTTCACCCTACAAAATATTCAGCTCTAGCAAATATACTTCCCCCTTACACCTCCAACAGAACTCTCAGATTTGAACATCAAAACTTAATTGCTATCCACAAGCCTAAATGTCCTGCTGTCCACCTTCTCCTCTCTTTCTCAAGAGGCAAGAAATGGGATTCTCTCCCTTCCACTCTAAGAACTATACCAAACTCAGAAAACTTTAAAACCCAGCTTTTCAAATATCTGTCCACTAAATGGAAATGAACCTGCCTTCACCCTACCTAAATCTATCTAAGCACATGCCCCCACGAGGTTTTCTCCCAGATTCCTAAGCTCTCTAAATCTCCCATAGCTACTTTACTATGAGTGTATCTAAGCTCTCTACAACTCCTAGAGCTACTTATCACACGGCACAACTGTGTAAATATTGTAAATAGCATCATACTTTAAATGAGTGCATGTAAAGTGTTTTCTACATTTACTTTAAAGGTGTGTGTGTGTAAAGTGTTTCCACACATACTATACAAGAATGTTTGCATAAATGGATCTGTATAACCCTTAAGATCAACCATAATGAATTTTGTCTATGTGTGACACTGAATGTACATATGTTGTAATCTGTTCTATATAATGTATCTTTTATACTTCTGTATCTCTTTTATTTGTACTGTATTATGTATCTTGGAGCTTTTTTCCCCAGGTCTCCACTGAAAACGGGTCCTTTGGGCCCAGTGGACTTCCCCGGTAATCAAACTGGAAATAAATAATAAATAAATATTAAATTTGCAAATATACAATTCTCCTCCAGCTGGCTTTGTACATCCACAGCTTGAGCCACACTGTCCATGTCTGTCTTTCTCTTCTTTTATCTTACAGTAATGTTCTTCAATCCTTCCACATTCAGTTTTGATTTCTTCCTTTTCACCTGTCCCTTGCCTCTTTTTTCTACCTTCTCTTTTGAAAAAAAACGATGCCTTTTTCTGTACACTTACTTTTAATAATGGTAAGCAAATCATCCAACTTTGACATGAGGAACACAGATCACCAATGTGTTCCCTTTAAATATACATAGAATTTATTACACTGTGCAAGATATTTGTGCTTTAACAAATCATTAATGGCATACGCATTAAAGGAATCCATATCAGCTTCAATTTAATAAAAAAAAATTAAATAAAACAATAAAAATCAGTAACCACAGAATTCAAAGAGAACTTAAATCAATGAGAAAAGTCACACAAGTAATATACAGCTAAATACTAAAGTAAGTACAGTAAAGTTGTTTTGATAGTACACAAGTTCTGAAAGTCAGACAAAAGCTGTAATTCCTTTAAGTCGAAAAAGAATGCACTCAGTAGCTTCTGCTCACTATAGCTTACAGTTGCACTTCTTTTTAATAGTAAAGATCAATAAATCACAAACGTAGACAGGAATGTGTAGATAAGCTCTGGATTGTCCTCTCTGCAGTATGTGTGACTTTATAGCTGGATAGGCCCCATAGCTTGCCTGTCTAAAGCCTATCACTTTCTAACAACCGACAGTGAAAATTAAAGGTAAAATAAAATATAAATCTTTTTGTCTACAGGCTATCCCTTCCTTCCTACAAAAAGTGAAAAACAGTGGTAACAATAAAATATAAATTCAAATAAAACTCTTACCAGTCAAATGTGCAGTAAATCACAAAACAAGATAGGATTGTTTAGATAAGCTCTCTGGTAAAACAGCTTTGCTAATGAGGATACTCATGCACTTTTAATCCTAAGGAAACATGAAGACATTTGGCAAAATACTGTTCCCTATACAAGTGTTCACTTGTCAGAAACACATATCAGCATTAGCCTCTTCTAATAGTGACTTGCAGTATAATAGTACATCAATGTCACACTTAGGTTCATAGATAGGTACTAGGCTATCTGCCCAAAGGCATTTATAAGCCTAGCCAGAATTGTGTTGGCTTTCGCCGCCCTCTTAGATTAGATTCCTGTGCCTCTGTCCAGCAGAGCCATTGAAGTGATCCCCAGGGTAAACATTCTATTTCCCATCCACTCGTCAAGGTTTCTCTTGAAGAGTGTTAGCGAGGAGCTCTTCCCAATGTAGACTGGAATCTTGTTCCAGAGCATGGGAAGTCTCTGGGGCAGGAATCTATCCCTCCAGCACATCCTATTTATTGTTGTGGTGAGGTTTAGTTCCCTAGAGTGTGTGGCTCAAGGGGATATGGTTTTCTTTAGGTAGAGCATGTCCATCAATTCTGGGTTGGACATGGCCTTGTATGTCAGGCATAGATCACCTCTGAGTAGGTGGTATGCAACCGAGTACAGCTGGAGTTTCTTCAGTCGAGCTGCATAGTGCATCTGTTTGAGGCCAGTGATCCTCTTGTTGAGGTACTTCTGTGGTCTTTCCAGCTGTTGCAGGTGTCGTGTAAGGTACATCCCAAATGGGGCATTGTACTCTATGATGGGTCTGATGAGTGATGCATAGAGGGGCACAATGATCTCTTTTGGTCTGGATGCAAACCCTTTTGTGATTAGGTGGGCCACATAAAAGGATTTTCTAACCACTCTGGCAATGTGATTATCAAAGGAGAGATTACTATCTACTTGGGTCCCTAGATACCTTATTATGTCTTTCATATTTAGGGGGTTACCACCTATGTTGTAGTTTGTGGGCACTTTGTTTTTTCCAAAGGGGATGACTATGCACTTTTTGGCATTTAGCTTGAGGCCATGTTTTTGACACCAAGTTTCTGTCTCAGTGAGACCCTTTTTTTGGAGGATGTTCTGTGTCAGCTGGAGAGTCAATTATAGCCCCCAGTTTGCAGTCATCTGCGAACTTGGTCAGCCATAGGTTCATAGGTAGGTACTAGGGTATCTGCCTGAAGGCATTTATAAGCCTAGCCAGAATGCGTTGGCTTTCACCACCCCCTTAGATTAGTTCCCTGTGCCTCTGTCCAGCAGAGCCACTGAAGTGATCCCCGGGGTAAACTTTCTGTTTCCCATCCACTCGTCAAGGTTTATTTTGAAGAGTGTTAGCGAGGAGCTCTGCCTAATGTAGATTGGAATCTTGTTCCAAAGCATGGGAAGTCTCTGGAACAGGAATCTATCCCTCCAGCATGTCCTATTTATTGTTGTGGTGAAGTTTAGATCCCTATAGCATGTGGCTCAAGGGGATATGGTTTTCTTTAAGTGGAGCATGTCCATCAACTCTGGGTTGGACATGGCCTTGTATGTCAGGAAAAGATCACCTCTGAGTAGGTGGTATGCATCCAAGTACAGCTGGAGTTTCTTCAGTTGAGCTGCATAGGGCATCTGTTTGAGGCCAGTGATCTTCTTGGTGAGGTACTTCTGTGGTCTTTCCAGCTGTTGCAGGTGTCTTGTAAGGTACATCCCAAATGGGGCATTGCACTCTATAATTGGTCTGATGAGTGATAAGTAGAGGGGCACACTGACCTTTTTTGATCTGGATGTAAACCCTTTTGTGATTAGGTGGGCTACATAGAAGGATTTTCTAACCACTTTGGCAACATGATTATCAAAGGAGAGATTACTATCTACTTGGGTCCCCAGATCCCTTATTACGTCTTCCATATTTAGGAAACTACCACCTATGTAGTAATTTGTGGGTACTTTGTTTTTTCTAAGAGGGATGACTATGCACTTTTTGGCATTTAGCTTGAGGCCATGATTTTGACACCAGGTATCCGTCTCAGTGAGATCCTTTTGGAGGATGTCTGTGTCAGCCAGAGAGTCAATTATAGCCCCTAGTTTGCAGTCATCTGCGAACTTAGTCAGCCATAGTTCTCCTGTGCTTGCCTATACCTCCGAGATGTATATGCCGAACAGGTCTGTCCGTGAGCCAGTTGGCAACCCATCTCGTGATGTAGGGGCTTATGTTCAGGCTGGT
Source organism: Protopterus annectens (assembly GCF_019279795.1). Taxonomy (NCBI): domain Eukaryota; kingdom Metazoa; phylum Chordata; order Ceratodontiformes; family Protopteridae; genus Protopterus; species Protopterus annectens. Next base: position 652,779,035 of record NC_056749.1, on the reverse strand, counting down.
GAGCTTGTCTATAATACCAGAATGAGGAATGGTGTCAAAGGCCTTTGCGAGGTCTAGGTAGGTGTGTGTACCACCTTTCCCTCATCTGTAGCCTTGGTAACTGTCTCAAAGAAGTCCACCAGGTTCAGGAGGCATGATCTGCCCTTAACAAAGCCGAACTTGGTAGGGTCCAGTGTTTGGAGGTTCCCAATGTCTCTGTTAATGAGTTCCATGATGATGCACTCCATTGCCTTGCAGACCAGGCTAGTCAGGCTTATAAGGCGATAGTTCCCGGGGTCTGCTGTGGATTCACCTTTGTAGAGTGGAACAACCGTTGCTGTGTGCCACTTTATAGGTACATAGCCTGTGGAGAGGCTGAGTTTGAACAGTGTGTTTAGGTGAGGGGTTCGTTCGTCTTTGAGCTTGTGTAGCATGCAGCCTGGAACACCGTCTGGTCCCACTGATGCTGTGTTTTTGGCTTTGGAGAGGGCTGTTTTAACCCGAGTGTCTGTGATTTCAGGGGCGCTACATTCTTCTGGTATGGTTATGGGCCCTTTTGGGGGTGAGAGGGGGTGACGTTTGCACTGAACCTGTCTGCCAGAATGTTGGTGATATTGGTCAGTTCATTGTATTTTGTGCCATTCTGCACTAACTCCGAGCAGCTCTGAGAATTGCCACTTAGATTCTTGACATAGCTAAATAATGCCTTGTGGTTATCTTTGGTGTCCTTGGCAATTTTGCTTTTGAAGCTAGCCTTGGATGATTTTATGAGGGATCGTAGTTTCTTTCTGATACTGATCAGGGATGTCTTACCTTCTTGGGATTTTACTCTTTTCTGTACTAGTTTCCTCCTATTGTATAGCTTGTGTATGGCAGGGGTCCGCCAGATCGGTTTCCTTTTCTTGGAGGAGTGAGTCTTGGTTTTTCTTGGGATAGCGTGATCCATGCATTCTTGTAGGTGTCCATAGAGTGCATTAGTAAAGGATTTTGCAGCTTGGGCAGCGTTATCCTTTAGCATGGGGATTTTGAAACTTTCCACCTCTTTCTTAAGTAACGTGAATTTTGCTTTTGAATAGTTTTTCACAGTGGTTTCTTTGACCAGGGGTGGAGGCGGAATGTGGATATCCAGAGTGATTAGTTTATGGTCAGATCTAACCAGTGAGGAGTTGACCTCTGGTGTGGAACACCAGTCGTTCATGTTGGTGATGACCAGGTCAAATATGTTGTCACCTCTGGTGGGGGTGTTGACCAGTTGAGTTTATAAATTCTAGGAAATGTTGGGCAAGGGGGTTAGTACTTGAGTAGTTCTCCCAGTTAATGTTTGGGTAATTAAAATCACCCAATATCAGGGTTTTTGGTAGGGCCTTTAAGTTTCCCAGTGTTTCCAGAAATGCGGAATGGGGGTCCTGGGACATGGTGGGTGATCTGCAGCAAGGTACAATTTGAATTGCAGTTTTGCTTGTTGTTAGTTGCACATGGATGATCTCTGAAGCATCGTGCTGTGCCACTCACCTGGAGGTGTGGGTATCCTTGATGAATATGGATATGCCCCCGCCTTTTGTATTTCGGTCTGAGTTTTGTGGCCGAAATGTATGGTATGTGTTTTTAGCCTGGTAGTGCTGGGGTGCTGTCTGGAGCCTTAAACCAGGTTTCTGTTACTGCACATATATCAATTTTCTCCATACTGAGGAGTGCCTCGAATGCATGCATTTTGAGGTGTAGACTTCTGGCATTAAGCAGCATCACCCTCAGTTTTTTGTTACTTGTGCTATTTACGGTGGTGGGTTTGTCTTTTGAGCCTTGCCTAAAAAAGGCACTATGGAGGTGGCAAGAGCCTTGGCCAGTATTCGAAAGCCTAAGGGTGACAGGTGCAAGCCATCTCTAGCCAAGCAGCGTGGCTTGTTGAGCATGTCATCCCAGGCTGACAGACACTGGATCCCCTTTGAATGACACCAGAAGCTTAGCCAGTTGTTGAAATCGATAATTTTTTCTTTATACTTTGGTATCATTCTTGGTGAGGGCAGGATGCTACTCAAGGTCAGGGTCATACTGGCTTGGGCTACGTGATCAAAGAGCTCTTCCATGTCTGTTTTCATGTAGTCCATGGAGGTATGGCTCACGTCATTCACACCAACATGGACAGTGACAGAGTCGTATTTGTACTTGTTCTGGAGTGATCTGAGTGCTTGTGTTATGTGGTGGATCCTGGCACCCGACAGGCAGCTAACAGTGACCTTCTCCTTGTTCAGCCTAGTGAGTGGGACATCAGTGTGCCTGACTATAGAGTCACCTCTTATTAGTGTGTTGGGTATGTTATTTTGCTGGTTCCCTATTAGAAGACCGAAGACGTATTCTTTTGAATGCGTTATGGTCGAACTCAAAAGCCTGAAATGGCAAAATATCGAAGCGTCTTTTCAGCAAATTCTTTCCCTAGGAAAGAATTTGCTTGGCCACTTCATTACTTTGCTGTTTTCATCAGTGTAGTGCTGTCTCACAGTTGGTATATTTACATCGGGGGGGGGGGGTGAAGCCCCCCACTTAATGTAATGTTTAAAGTGTTTTTTTTTTTTTAGAACAGTGATTTTTTTCCCCTAAGAAAAAAATCGCTGTTCTGACAGTTCGAAATTGTAAGCTTTCGCTTACATAGGGTCGATTAATCACCATTCACTTTTTTAAGGGTTCAGTGATCTAATATAGACCCATTTTGCCTTAAGGGCTGTGATTGCGTGGCACACTGCTTTTGTGAAGTATGTGTTTCATGGTTTGTATTGGAAGGTGGAGGTTGCTTAGGTGTCTGCTTTGGAGGTCTCTGTTGCTTTTGCAGTTTTTATTTAGAGCTTCCGAGTATGTTTGCGTGTATTTATGTGTGTTTTTTGCTGGTGCTGGTTTCATACGTCTATGTGAGACTGGTGGAGTAATGCATATAGATCCCTTCTCCTCTTGACTGGTCCAGTCTTGGGTTGAGAGAGCTTAGCCTCCAGTTTGGCTGCATAATTGCATCTCTCGCATGCATTAGTGTTTGGTGGTAGGAGGAGAGGGTTGTCTGTGTACATGAGACAGTTGTAACACTGCCTCAAAATGCCCAGATTCACCAGTTGGACCAGAGAGTACACCTGAAACACTTTGTATGAAACTTCTAGAATAGTTCTACTACATTCATCATCTGTTCCACCAGCATTTTTGGCTCTTTTTTTTTCTGTGACATCTTTCTTTTTTGTTTTCTGTGCTCTCCCTTAGTGTATAATGGTCCATATGTGTCCATGAGCTTCTCAACCCTGACATTTCTGCTACAGTGTCTTGAACCACTGATGGTTTCTTAGAACTGCTTTTACATATACCACTTTATAATCCACATATGCATTTAACATGGCAACAAACTGCAAATTAAACAAAGAAACCTCGTATACATTTTTATTCTCTCTGCCCATTCTTCACTCCTAAAGATGGTCTTTTGTTCCCAGCTGGCTAAAACCAAGTTGGCATAGCTCCCCCCACATGGTGAACCCATTGCCACCCCCACCAATTGTTTATATACAGAGTTGTATATATATATGCCAACAGTCTTTCTACAACTAATTCAATGCCTTCCTCATGAGGAACGGAAAAATACAGGTCAACAACATCTACTGTCAGAAACATAACATTCTTATCATATTCAAAGTTGTTAACTGAACTCAAAAAAGACCATGAGTCTCTGCGCACTTGATTTTCTTTTGCAACATACTTTTTCAAAATTGAGTTCACATATTTTGCGCTAGCGTACGTAATAGAACCCCGAGAGTTAACTAACAGGGAGTAACAGTGAGATCAGACTCTTCCAGGAAATGATGGATGTCATTTTGCAGAACAATTTTGTTGCCTTTAACAACACTGTATATAAACAATTGGTGGGGGTGGCAATGGGTTCACCATGTGAGGAGAGCTATGCCAACTTGGTTTTAGCCAGCTGGGAACAAAAGACCATCTTTAGGAGTGAAGAATGGGCAGAGAGAATAAAAATGTATATGAAGTTTCTCGACAACATTTTTATTATGTTTAAAGGCACTGAACCTGAGGCCCTAAAATTCATTGAATATCTGAACAACAGTACAAGGTTCTTCAGGTTCACCCACACATTCCATGAAAACACAATTGTTTATTTAGACATTGAGTTAAAGAAAAATACTGAACAACAATGTTACGTAGGTAGAATACACCGTAAATCTACCTACTCAAACACTATGTTACATTATAGTTGTCACCCATCTTACCAAAAAAAATCTGTGCTAAAAGAACAACTTGTCCTAGAAGCAAGAATGATTCATACTAGCATTTTTCTTTTAAATGATGTTTCTGATGACTTTTAAAAGGACTTTTAAGATGTAGTTACAGAGATTTTAGCTTTGAAATGAGACCAACTTAATTGATTCTAAATGCATCAGGTGACATGTATTTAAACAGAGTGGTTTTCTTGTATCAACTGTCTGAAGAAGTCTTATATTGAGGAGACGAAAAGCGCTTAACTACTGATTAAAACTGTGTTCGTATGTGTTTGAGGTGTCACTTGCCGTTTGTTTTCAACTTTGCTTTGTGTTGCTTTTTGTCCTTGGATTATTGAAACTTTTGAAATGAATTAGAGTTGCCTGGCATGCTGTTAACATACTGCCTTCTGTAGTCAAAAGTATAGGGCTTGAATCCTTCTGTCATTTAATTACGAAAAGACTTTAAGCAAGTCATTCAGGCAGTACTTATAGTTGTCCCTGAAAGGAGCACTTTGTCCAGTGGGTTTACCTGATTAACAGATACATTAAAGAAAATACTGTTTAAAAACTGTCCCTTTTTGTCCCTCCCTCCTTATTTTTGGCTTTGTCCAGAATTCATTAGCAAAGAAGTTGATAGGTAACTTGGCCTTTTTTCTGTAAAATTTGTGGCTTTCTGGCAAATTTTTGTGGATTGGAGTAATGACAGGTGTATAAGTTTTAGATTTTGAATCCTTCAGGGTATGTTTGCAAATGCAAAGTCTGCTATTTTGGCAACTTCCTAGGCATATGAAAAAAAATTGCAATGGGCTACATGGCATGGTTCTGACAACGAGTTAAGATATTTTATTTATGAAGTTATTCACTTGATCTTCAGCCAGTATCTGAGGTGTTGTAATTTTGTGTGTGTGTGTGTGTGTGTGTGTGTGTGTGTGTGTGTGTGTGTGTGTGTGTGTGTGTGTGTGTGTGTGTGTATGTGTGTGTATGTGTGTGTGAAATGCCCCAGATAAAAAATACCTGGTGACTAGAGTGAGGCTGAAACCCTGTACCTTGGGTATGGGTAACAAGACCCTGAATTTCCTACCTACCACCACTTGTGAAAGCTATAAAGGTTTTTGCCTCACATTTCTGTTCTTCATAAAATCTGTGGTTTCCTGGATTTTTACGGCAAATTAGTGAAGGATTGAATGAATTCACTAAATAATGATAGGCATTTGAATTTCAGACTTCAAATTCCACAAAAAATACATGGTAACACAAAGCATTTTATTCTAGCAATTTTTTTAAGTTTAAAGATCAATATTTGAAATCTGTCCCTATGTTGGGGGCTGTATTCCCCCAGACATAGTATTGGTTTGTCCAAGTTTTTTTGTGCTAAGAGGTTGAGAGCTTTGAGAACTGAATTGACTGAATATGTTTGGGGGCTGTATTCCCACATTGTTCGCTTTGTCCAGGTGTTTTGAGGTGGCGAGCTATGGTGAGAAATGAATTCACTAAATGATTTTTATTTAAGTTTCAGTCTTCTATCTTTTAGGAAACAGCTGAGTGACTTGACATGTGGTATGTTTTTCTGACTGCAGTGCACAGGGTCCTGGATTCAAGACTTGGCAGTGAAATGCACGCTGGTATTGTGTGGTAACACAACATTTTATTCTACCAACTTTCCAAGATTATACAAGCAATGTTTAAAATGTGTCCCTGGTTTTTAGGATTCTGTCTCCCTCCCCCAATAAATTTTGGCTTTTATCGGATTTCTTGTGCTGCAAAGTTGACAGATACAGTACAGTTGAGTGTCAAGTGGAATTTTCAAGGAGCTGAGAGCTTCAGAGAAAGAGAAGTTTAGTGCTGCTTATGTTGAGTTGTCTTCCATTGTTAATAGCATAACAGGTTGAATACTTGCTTTTGGTACAGAAGGCTGTGGATTCTACTCCCACAGTATGCAGATACATTGCTAAAACTGTACTGTTGCTTTAGGCGGCAATAACTAGTAACTATGACCCTGTTATCAGTTTGCCATCCATTCCCTATTGCAATATTACTAGCTTATATATTTTTTTTAATGTAACATAGGCAATTTACTCCTCAAGGGCAACAGGCACTTTATTTGTAGATAAAACAATGAAATATAAAGTTGGTTGCTAGCAGGAACCTCTTCATTAGTTACAGATCTCTTTAGTGTGGAATTATTTAGCTGACTTTTACTTATGCATATTTACTGATACTGGTGGATTGTAGAAGTTTGAGTAGATTTTTATGATGGAAATGGTCTAAATTGAACAGTTTTGTCATTATTGGTGCTTGTGTTTTGTTTCATTGTTTACTGGAATAATGTTCAAAACAAATTTAAAATGCCCGCTAACAACTGTACTGTATTACACAAGCAATATAATTTAATACAATCAGGAAGGTGTATCAAAGAACACATGTATGTTCCATGTGCATTGGACCTATGAGCTGAAAAAATCCCAAAGTTAATCTTTATCTGCCAATGGCCAGATGTATTTTCTTTGAATGTGGGTTTCAATGCTCTTTCAAGGAATGTGAGTTTCAAGGGCAGAGAAGTTTTAATGGCAAGTCTAGTTTCATTGTGAGACTGCATTGCTTTGTTTAGCAGATGTCTATTAGTGTTTGTGCTATAAAATGTAAAATAAGACTTTTAAATGAAATCCAAATCATAGTAGAAGTAAAGCAGTATGCACATTAGTGTTTATAGTAAATAGGGTGAAATACCCAAGTAACGGGACATTGGAATGGCTGCAGGGGAGAGGGCTGTATATGGGGAGGCCCCATTCCACCATGATTCTGTGAGGGGAAATGCGGCAAACTCCAGCCGGTGGCACAAGCTGTAGCTATGCCACTGATCAGAAGGCCATGAAGAATGATTTTTGGAGGTCCTAGCAAACTGTAATATTCATTTGCTAAAATTAGAATATTGCCTACCATTAAATGCCCTACTTTTACCATAAAACCCACATAGTGCAAGTCACTGAAAATACATTCCTAAGGTTCAACATCTCCTCTCTTCCCAGTGAACATCACTGCTACACATTTAAAAGAAAATGGTTAGGTTACCGTTTACTACAGGGTCTGGGTCTCTGAGGCCATATTTTGGTTGTCTGTTCTTCAGTTTTAACTTTTCAGAAAATTGATAATATGGTCTTGACCATATGACATTTGAATTTCTGACATGTCAGTCATCTGAAGCTGAAGGGTACTGATATATAAATTCTGTACAAATAGTTTCATTTTATGGCTGCAGTACATACACTCACTAAATTTTTGTTTTGTTCATCAGAATGTTAGTAGAGCTTGGAGTCTGGCTGCACTGTATCTAAGTACATTCATGCATGCTTACCCTAATGTAGTATGTCCATAAAGTCCATCTCTTGCTACACATGTGGTGATTTTTTTTCTTTTTTTTTATGCCAATACAGTTTTAAGCATCTTTATTCTTTGTGAAGTTGCTGTGTTTATTTTTTGTTGAGGGAGTTCAGATTATTATTTGTGTTATAATTATTTAAACATTTAGGTGACAATGTTTTCTGAGTATTTTGCGTGTTATTGCAGTACGCTTGATCGATTTCACATATCAGTGACTGGCTCATCTCAGTAATACAGGTTAACATGGAAAAGATGAAGAATTGGGAGGCATGCATTCAGCATCACTAATTAAAATGCCATTGGTAGGGCTTTGGTATTTGACTGCCAAAAGGATGAAGTATTACAAGGAGTTATGTAGTTAGTAAAAGACAAATGTGTAAGGGGAAAAAATCTTTATTTTTACCATATATTTTTAATTTGGCAGAATAACTATTTGCCACCGATGTCTTCTTTCCCAAAATCTAAATATAAAAATATCATGGAGTAGTATATTTACCACAGTTCATTATAAAAATTTACCTCCAGCTCCCCTCTGTCAGAATAAGGAGAAATACATATAATTGTACTGAGGATGCTTGTCATTCAGAAAGGGGTACTTATGTATTATCGCAACCAGATTTTCACAAAAACAGTGGTTGATTCCCGATCAGTGAATGTGCAAGTTAATGTGCTTGAAATGGAAAACAGTGTGTTTTCTTTAACAAAATAGGTTGGTTTCCGGAGTGCTACCAACACAAAGTACACATTTTTTAAGCATAGTGGAAAGTCTGTCGGATCAGAGAGATATACATCTTTTTTGAATTTGGCACCCTCGCTGCAATGTTTTGGCCTTTTTTTTTTTCCCCAATTCCAAATTATATGACATGACTGACCTGATTTTATTTGGAAATCAAACACAATGCCTCTTAGCACTTGGTTCCCGATCATGACAAATGTTTGTTAATGTTGATAAAATGTAATACAGAGTGTTTTCTTTTAATATTACAGCTTATTTTCTGGACTGCTATCAGTATAACGTGCAAGACATGCTGTTGTTCTTTCTACTGGCACCCGTGTCACTTCCTGCAAGTCTGGCCGTTGAAAGTTGTGCCAGCAAACACCATTAGGAAAGAACAGCATGTCTTGCACATTGTATCGATAGCAGTCCAGAAAATAAGGTGTACTGTTAAAAGAAAACACGCTATATTACATTTTAACAACATTAATGAACATTTGTCATGATCGGGAAGCAAGTGCTATTACCGCAAATATCTGGTTGCGATAATACGTAAGTACCCAGAAAGGATTTACAGACATAAGTTCCTCTGTCATTAGTGTTGTAAAAATACATGTTGATTTTGTCATCTTACAAAGATAATTATAAAACAAATGCCAGTTTTACATGAACAGGACGATCTAATTAAGTTGCTTGTTATTACTCGGGGCTGGAGGCTCCCTCTTATTGACAAAGGCTGTTGAGTTAGTTACAAGACATACTGGTCCTTAACTGTCCAGGAAAGAATGCCAAGTGTAATTAAAGACTGATTAACAGGGTTCTAGTCCTACTACAATATCATTACCACAGTCTAAACCAAGAAGAAAGCAAGGGCCTGGTATTTGAAAATAAGAAAACAGTGCTACAGAGAAGAAGTGAGGGGGCTGGGGGGGGGGGGTAAGTTTAAGTCCTATTTTAAAAACAGTTTAATTTAATTTTTTATAAAGAAACTGATTCAAATGACAGATTAGAATGTTCTTTCATTCCAAAGTGCAAATTCTCTAATTTTCTTCATAGTTGCAACAGAATATTTTACACACATCTTCAGCATTTCACTCCAGCATATGATAAGTAAACAAACAAGAAGCTGCTGATGACCAGTAACTTTACATGTGTTTCAAGCCATTTCCAGATGTTCATACATACCATTTGTTTGTTTATTTTCATGGTTTTGCATTACTGTCCAAGAATTCCCTAGAGTGAAATTTCATTTTTTCCCCCACAAGATGTGGCTAATGTTAGCAGTTTGAGAAACCTGCTACGGATTGTTTCCCACAATCTCATTTTAGCTTTGAGAATCATCTATGCCTGGACAAGTAAATGAGTTGCTGAGCTAAATCACTGACCATCTCAACACCAAATAGCAACTGTTATTCACAAAAAGTACAATATTCAGCAATTTAATATCAGTTAAGTACACATAGTTTCGCTCTCTGTTTTTGTTTCTTTACAGATTTTCAAGTTTTCTTGAGAATTTGTCACTTATGATGGGATATGGAAGTCTTACTCTAACATGTTGGTTCCTATTCTTGAAATTAAAAGATGTACACGTGAAGTGGAGTGATGACTATCACATTCATGAGAGTTATCATCCCCCATATCAAGCACAGAGCATACATTCACCTTGTCAACATGTACTTTGACATGGTTGTAATCCTGTAATGATTGGTATGGGGGTAAAGTCTTAAAGTCACTACCATAGCCATGCAGAAAAAATATGCAGTCATTTATGTAAAACAACAAACCTTGGTATCTGTCAAATGAATCTGTTTATATATAGATATATTGATATGCAGTCATCTAGATGCACACACAAACACACACACACACACACACAAACACACTAGTTGTGCACATGCATATTTTGGCCTTTTTATTGACCTCATCTGCTCAGCATAATTGGGGTTTAGGTTTATTGGCCTGAATGCAATCATAGAGACTTAAAAAGTACAAAAGTCATGGGCATTTGGAAGCCATTTTGCTGCAACCCTTGATGTCCGTAAGGGGTCATTTGTATATATATCCCATGGGCCTGTATTACAAGAGTTTTATGGTATCACACAGTGAAAATTATAGCTTGGATGGGTTTTTTTGCAGTGTTTACTGAGTGCTTTGTCAGTGTCACCTTTTTACCCTTTAGTTTGAATATTAGTTGAGATATTTTGCAGGCTTCATAATATTTATGTGTTTAAAGATTCTGTGTTTCTGAATTATAGCTAAACTATCCACTAATGCAGTGTTGATGGATGAGATCAATCAGTTAGCTACAGCTTGTAAGAAGACTTTTTTAAGTAAGGCATGACTGCCTAGCACTCCATGCAGACAGATTATAAACTGTATCAGCTGTTTGCTACATTTATAGCAAGCAGTTTGCTACAGTTTATAAGTAGAATTAAAAAAAAAAATAAGTAGTGCTCTGTGCAGGCAAGGTATAAACTCTAGCAACTGTGTGCTACAGTTTATAAGAAGATTATCTTTTTAATAAAATAGTGGAGGGGGAGGGGTAGGTCACAGTAAAATAGGACCTGAATGGTTGGTGGGAGGGGGGGTTATGTTGTGCACTTGACCACCCGGTTGCTGTGCCAACAGAAGGAACATCCATTTTTCATTTTTTTGGCACATCACTGGAAGAGGTGTGTGCGTGTGTGTGTGTGTGTGTGTGTGTGTGTGTGTGTGTGTGTGTGTGTGTGTGTGTGTGTGTGTGTGTGTGTGTGTGTGTTCGTGTCTATATCTGTAATAAGCCAATTACTACAATGTAGTGATCAGCTTAATACAGTAAAGAGCTGAGGGGTTGGGTGCTGGTTCATGGTACTAGCACAAAGTGCTGGTTGAACCATCCACATTTTAGACAATGGTGACAGAATGGCAATTGGACAGAAGTTGGAACAGTCAGCAGATGATCCTCCTTTATGAAGAGGAAGTATGTATGCTTTCTTCCAAATTTCTAGGACATGAAAGTCTAGAATGGATGTGCTTAATAGTATAGATATTGGATATGATAGAGCTTCAACTGAATTTTTTAGAATTTCAAGAGGAAGTTTGTCTGTGGCAGATCTTGTAGTTGTTACTTTTAGGTGATATTTTCTTATGGTGGCTGTAAGGACATATTTGAGTTTGAAATGTGCTTCCATTGCATGTTGTGGGTGGAGGGCAGTTGTTTTGATGGAGTGATTATCTTTGATACATGAGGCTATATAGCCTGAAGGAAGCATTTGTTAATTTTTTAGTGATTATTGATTAAGTGTCTTCTGGGGAGGGAGTTGGTTATTGACTGTGGCTTGATTTTAGTAGTCATTGAACCAGCGCTCAGAATTTTTTATGATTATTTTGGTACGCTTTCTGTAAGTTAAAGTACTGGACTTTTTTGTCATGCCTTATGCTGTGTTTCATTTTGTTTCTTATCTGTCTGTAGTGTTGAAGTTTTTCCCTTTAAATTCAAGACTGGCTTCATCTATAGCAAGATTTTTTAACATATTCCAGTTGTATTGCTTGGTGTGAAGTTAAACTTTTCTGCATTAAAACTGGATAGGTTACACGCATTCTTGTATGCTAGATGTTTTACTGGATTGCTTACAACCTGTTAGGGGAGGTGGTCACTTATGTTGTCAGATATTGTGCACAGTTAAAGATATTACTGGGTTTAGTTGTGCAAATCCAGTTCAAAGTAGGGGCCTTAGATGAGTGCTTGTTATATCTTGTTGGTATATATATGAGATGAAAGAAACTATATAAGTTCATACTGGTAGTAGGGTATCAGATACAATTTGGGCCCAGACTATGTTAACGTCTCCAAGGATGATGGTTTCTTGGGGTATATTGGTAGATGCCCAGGATAGTGTGTCCTCTGCTGTGTTGATGTTATTGCCAGGGAGAACATATAAGGCAATGATACATATGGTCTTATAAGAGTTTAGCTTTAGTAAAGCAATAAGAATATCTGGATTAAGGAATGAGGATGCCTTTTTTCATAAATGGATATGTTCAGGTGTTTTGGGCATGTAATAGCTACACCACCTTATTTTTCATATATAGTCTGCTCAAAGGATACTGTACCCTAATGCGAGGATTTAAGTGTCTTTGATTTTGGGCTTTAGCCACATTTCTGTGATAGTGAGGATGTCAGGGTTGTAATGAGATATGAAAGCATGAAGTTCAGTTACTTTATTACTGATGTTTCTAAGGTTATTGTTTATAGAGTTTACACTTGTTTTACCCAAGGGAGGCTTTCACTATAAATGGTTGTGTGGTGGGCTATGATCTCCCTGTTTCCAGATGCAGCTCTCTGCATCAACCACAATTTCACTTAAGAGCACACAGGGAACACACTCAGTCCGAGGTCTGGATCTCTCTCGGGCCCCAGTGAGAATCCCCACTAGCACAGCTGTAGAGTTGAGTCCTCAGCCAAGTGTCCAAGTGAGACCAGTGCGTTATGTTCCTGCTCCAAGCATCTGACACACACACACACACACACACACACACACACACACACACACACACACACACACACACACACACACACCTGGGAAACACTGGTACAGATTTACTAGATATGCCCACTTCTGCCCAGACTATAAGGTAGTTACTGCCACTAGACATTCCAAAGCCAGCTACTCCTAAGGCTCTTACAACGGTACCCAATTATACTAAGTGAAATTAATATTAGTACAAATGGTAGTATTTTGACCAATTCAGTAAGGCTTTCAGGAGTGGCCACAGTGTCATAAAATAGATATGAGTACTCGACATACTGGATCCGCCGAGGCCCGGGTTAAGAACGACTGCCACCAGTACTGTTAGCCAACAGGGTGCTGGTGGAAATTGGGCTACTGTTGGCTGACGGAGGAGAAGAGGAGGAAGGCATGGCCGAAGGCAGGTAGAGAGGAGAAAGTCTAGGACTGTGGTAGTGAGGGTTGGAACTTTGAATGTTGGCAGTATGACTGATATAGGAAGAGAGCTAGCCAATATGATGGACAGAAGGAAGGTTGGTATATTGTGTGTGCAAGAGACCAGATGGAAGGGGAGTAAGGCTAGGTGTATCGGAGGTGGGTTCAAATTGTTTTATCATGGTGTGGATGAAGGGAGAAATGAGTACTCTACAAACTGGATCTGTCGAGGCCTGGGTTAACAACAACTGCCACCAGTACTGTTAGCCAACAGGGTGCTGGTGGAAATTGGGCTACTGTTGGCTGAAGGAGGAGAAGATGAGGAAGGCATGGCCGAAGGCAGGAAGAGAGGAGAAAGTCTAGGACTGTGATAGTGAGGGCTGGAACTTTGAATGTTGGCAGTATGACTGATATAGGGAGAGAGCTAACCGATATGATGGACAGAAGGAAGGTTTGTATATTGTTGTGCAAGAGACCAGATGGAAGGGGAGTAAGGCTAGGTGTATCGGAGGTGGGTTAAAATTGTTTTATCGTGGTGTGGATGGGAGGAGAAATGGCGTAGGAGTTATCCTGAAGGAACAGTATGCTAAATGGAGGTGAAAATAGTGTTGGATAGAGTGATGTTTATGAATCTGGAAATTGATGGTGTAATGATGAATGTTGTTAGTGCATATGCTCCACAAGTTGGGTGTGTGATGGATGAGAATGAAAAATTTTGGAGTGAGTTGGATGAAGTGGTGATGACTGTACCCAAGGGTGAGAGAGTGGTGATTGGAGCAGATTTCAATGGGCATGTTGGTGAAGGGAACAAAGGGGATGAGGAAGTGATGGGTAGGTATGGTGTTAAACAAAGGAATGCAGAAGGTCAGATGGTAGTGGATTTTGTGAAAAGGATGGACATGGCTGTGGTGAATACGTATTTTAACAAGAGGGAGGAGCACAGGGTGACATACAAGAGTGGAGGAAGATGCACACAGGTGGATTATATCTTATGTAGGAGGGCCAGTTTGAAGGAGATTGGAGACTTTAAAGTGGTGACCGGGGAAAGTGTAGTTAGGCAGCATAGGATGGTGGTTTGTAAGATGATGTTGGTGATCAAGAAGAGGAGGAGGAGTGTGAGGGCAGCTCCCAAGGATCAAATGGTGGAAATTGAAAAGGGTAATTGTGAGGTGGAGTTCAGGGATGAGTTAAGACAGGCACTGGGTAGTAGTGAAGAATTATCAAATAGCTGGGAAACTACAGCAGAGCTAGTAAGGGAGACAGCTAGAAAGGTGCTTGGTATGACATCTGGACAGAGGAAGGATGACAAGAAGACATGGTGGTGGAATTAGGAAGTACAGGAGAGTATACAGAGAAAGAGGTTGGCAAGGAAGAAGTGGGATTGTCAGAGAGATGAAGAAAGTAGACAGGAGTATAAGGAGATGAGGTGCATGGCAAAGGGAGAGGTGGTGAAGGCTAAGGATAAGGCATATGAAGAGTTGTATGAAAGATTGGACGCTAAGGAGGGAGAAAAGGACCTGTACAGATTGGCTAGACAGAGGGACCGAGGTAGGAAAGCTGTGCAGCAGGTAAAGGTGATAAAGGATAATGAGGAAAACATACTCACAAGCGAGGAGAGTGTGTCGAGGAGATGGAAAGTGTACTTTGAGGGGTTGATGAATGATGAGAATGAGAGGGAGAGAAGGTTGGATGATGTGGGGATAGTGAATCATGAAGTACAATGGATTTGCAAGGAGCAAGTAAGGATAGCTATGAAGAGGATGAAGAATGAAAAGGCTGTTGGTCCAGATGACATACCTGTGGAAGCATGGAGGTATTTAGATGAAATGGCAGTGGAGTTTTTAACCAGATTGTTTAATGAAATCTTGGAAAGTGAAAGGATGCCTGAGGAATGGAGAAAAAGTGTTTTGGTAACTATTTTTAAGAATAAGGGTGATGTGCAGAGCTGTAGTAACTACAGAGGGATTGAATTGATCAGTCACAGCATGAAGTTATGGGAAAGAGTAGTAGAAGCTAGGTTAAGAAGGACATGATTAGTGATCAGCAGTAGGGTTTCATGCTGGGAAAGAGCACTACAGATGTGATGTTTGCTCTGAGAGTGTTGATGGAGAAGTACAGAGAAGGTCAGAAGGAGTTGCATTGTGTTTTTGTAGACTTAGAGAAAGCATATGACAGGGTGCCTAGAGAGGAGTTGTGGTATTGTATGAGGAAGTTGGGAGTGTCAGAGAAGTATGTAAGAGTGGTACAGGATATGTACGAGGGTAGTGTGACAGCGGTGAGGTCTGCGGTGGGAGTGATGGATGCGTTTAAGGTGGAGATGGGATTACTTGAAGGATCAGATCTGAGCCCATTCTTATTTTCAATGGTGATGGACAGGTTGACAGACGAGATCAGACAGGAGTCTCAGTGGACTATGATGTTTGCAGATGACATTGTGATCTGTAGTGAGAGTAGGGAACAGGTGGAGGAGACCCTGGAGAGATGGAGATATGCTGTAGAGAGAAGAGGAATGAAGGTCAGCAGGACTAAGACAGAATATATGTGTGTGAATAAGAGGGAGGATAGAGGAATGGTGAGGATGCAAGGAGTAGAGGTGGTGAAGGTGGATGAGTTTAAATACTTGGGATCAATAGTTCAGAGTAATGGTGAGTGTGGAAGAGAGGTGAAGAAGAGAGTACAGGCAGGATGGACTGGATGGAGAAGAGTGTCAGGAGTGATTTGTGACAGACGAGTACCAGTAAGAGTGAAAGGGAAGGTCTGCAAGAGGTAGTGAGACTAGCTATGTTATATGGGTTGGAGACAGTGGCATTGACAAAAAGGCAGGAGTTTGAGCTGGATGTAGCAGAGTTAAAGATGTTAAGATTTGCACTGGGTGTGACGAGGGTGGACAGGATTAAGAATAAGTATATTAGAGGGTCAGCCCAGGTTGGAAGGTTTGGATCCAAAGCCAGAGAGGCAAGAGTACATTGGTTTGGACATGTGCTGAGGAGGGATGCTGAGTATATTGGGAAAAAGATGCTAAGGATGAAGCTACCAGGTAACAGGAAAAGAGGAAGGCCTAAGATAAGGTTTATGGATGTGGTGAGAGAAGACATGCAGGTGGTTGGTGTGACAGAGCAAGATGCAGAGTACAGGAATAAATGGAAATAGATGATCTGCTGTGGCGACCCCTAACGGGAACAGCCAAAAGAAGATGATGACTCTCAAAGGTTAAAATATTCTCTGAAGGACCAGCCACAATGAAAAGTTTAAATATATTTAATAATAAATAATAAAAGAACATGAAAATAAATATCTATTTATAATAAACACCAGTGTTTTAATCACAGGAAATATTAAAGGGCAACAATGGGATTTTGTTTTTAAATGTGCAACTTCTCTGTCTTTTTTTCTACCTATTTGCTGTCCCTGCTATGAATAAACAACAATACAGCATGTAAAATATTTTAAATCAACTGTTTTTCTCCACTAGAACAGTACCTTACTGTACTGTGGTGGTTTCACTTTCAAAAAAACTTGTGTCCCAACCTGATAAAGCTTGCTGCAGTCTCCAGTTCATTGATGTCATCAACACCTATGAATGCAGGCAGTTTTTTGGTCAGTTCCTTCCCCAAACTGACATTTCCATGGCCTTCCTAAAAGCCTACCCATGCTGTGATGTCACAGCTGCCTGGTTCTTTCCTACCCATACAGAAAGTAAAGGCTAGAACAAGGAAACAGTACATGAGCCAAGTCTCCTGCTGTGGGCTGTCAGTCAGGTGGTAACAGCTCAAATTACCCTTAGCACATTAACAGCTAGGGAAGTTAGGTGTGAAGGGGGATGGGAGATGAGTCAAAGTAGTACACTTAAGGCTTCTCAAAGCACTGCAGTTTGGCCATTCTAAACAGAAGCAGCAGTAAAAAGCACTTTGAAAGTCTATTCTGTGGCATTTGCACTGTTTGTGTTTTAAGTATTCACCGAATGGCATGAAATGTTACTTAAAACTGACTGAAATACAGCAGTGTATGCATGTAAAATCAATGCAGTGACAGGAGCTTCAGGAAGAAATAGGTATACATGACATAATTATTTAGAGCCAAACACTGCATTATGGGGACAGACTAAACAATCAGAATTATTTCAAGATGCCAGACCCCATGTGGTCAGACTCAGAAATTACATATAAAAATATTTAAAAAACTGTAAATAGTCCCAGAGTGGTGTTAAAATGTAGGAAACACAAACCCATGATGAAATAAACATGTTTTTTGATTCTGTGGGTGTGGTTCTCCTTTAAAGTAATACAGATGAATGAATTCACACAGATACAGAAAGACAGTATGCAAATAATCTCACTATATTTTCCTGACTGATCTAAAGAATTACTATTCCCTGGTCACTTACTAGAACAAGGTAAGATGAAGTAGGTAAGGGGTCCTTCTTTGTCAGGTTCCAAAAACAGACTGTTCTGAGACTTCAGTCTCATCTAATACTAAAAAAAATCATTCCATTGATGGATTACAGAATGCCATCACATACACCTGGTCATCTGACTTCTGGTTCCCATGCTACCCCCTTTCCTAGCAACTGACCCATAATCTTGCATATATGTGTCAATAATGCACACACATAAAGCTTTGCTAAGATCTGTTGTAGCTTCTGGAAGGCATAAAACAATAAAACACTTCCACTCTTTCTACAGGAGCTAATAAACCTTTCTCTGGCACAGACATTTCATCTCTGACTGCAGTCAGAACTGTAAGATATAATCTTTCTTACTATTTTTCAAAGTTACCTGGACTGAAGTTAACCTCTTCTCTTCCAGTATCCTCTGTTAACATATATACATTTTCTCATTTACCACAGTACAATCTGATAAAAATGTGTATTTTTTCTGCCCAGCAGGACATGCTGTTGATACATTTTTAACACAATTAACTTTACAAATACATTTCCAGCACAAGCATCTTTACAAATCCGTTTGATATACAAATGACATATAATTCTTTACAAAATTCCAGCTAACTGTGCTGGCATATGTTGCACATCCACTGCCCTACTTCTCCTGGCATAGCTGACAATACCTCACATCATTACATGGGCCATTATGGGACAGGCTGTTTCAGTTGGGGTGAATGTCACAGCACAGGTGCTGTGTGGGTAGGGATAGCTGGAATATACAATGTCACTTGGTTTTAAATGAGTTCTTTGTGAATAGTTTGAGGGCTGTGTTAGTTTGTATATATTTTTTGTTTGAAAAGATTAATGTGAGATAAGTTGTAAAGATTGTGGGCTATATTTAATGGAATATAGATGTAATTGTTATTGAAAGCATTGAACTGAGCAGTGGGCATAAGACTGGTGTTGAGAGGTGTATGGTAGTTGGTTATGTGTGCTAGAAAGAGAAGGGAAGTAAATTGTGGTACTTTGAATAGCATGCTAATTATTATGTGAGTGTTTGCTTAGTGTTCATGATGGATGTCAGAGTTAAAAAGGTGGAAGGCAGAACTACAGAAGGACTGAAAATGACCACAGAAAAATAGAAGCAATTAATAAGTGGAAGGAATGGACATTGAAAGCAGGTGACTGTTGACAGTGCGGAAAGATGTTTTAAATTTAACAGATTCTTACCTAATGAAACATGCCCCCCATGAATTTAATGAATGCCATGGCAATGATGTTTTATGCAGTTGGGGTGGGGGAGACTATTTATTGATTTACAATAAACCACAGCAAACATAAGTTTAATATCCAAGTCTTAAAATAAAATAAAGTATTGGTTGCTCATTTAAGGACTGGGGAGCATGAAAATGAATACATGGGGGAATCAAGGAAAAACAAAGGTAAAGAATAACCTAGAAACAACTGTGAAGTAAAGGAATGGTTGTGTATAAGTGGCATAATAAAGAAATATAAAACTGCAAATAAAAAATGTTGGACTATCACAAAAATGAAGCTGGCACACAAGAGTGATGGGCAACAGTGGGGAGACCAATGAATGCAAATGCTGTAATAAAAAAAGTCTGATATTGGTACTAATTTGGCATGCAGTATATTAGTGTGAGAGTCACTGGAAAGGAACAAAAGAAAGATTTAAAAGGCTC
The DNA here is from genome assembly GCF_019279795.1 of Protopterus annectens. NCBI lineage: Eukaryota > Metazoa > Chordata > Ceratodontiformes > Protopteridae > Protopterus > Protopterus annectens. The sequence continues at coordinate 652,759,716 of NC_056749.1, read as the reverse complement.
ACATCCAGAGGACACCCATGCACATGCAAGAGATGAAAGGCAGTGATCCAGAGGCTGGGAATGGGGAGAGGAGTTTGAGTGTAAGCAGTTGCCAAATAACAGAAGGTTCAGTTGGGAGGGTTAGCCCAGAGGAAGAATTATACCAAATGGCAGCAACTGGGAAAACAGGGAGGAGGGGGCTAGAACTGCAAGAAAAATATAGTTAATTATGTGGGACACTGGGGGTTCATCAAATCCTAACAGAAGAACGAGAATAGAGGAAAAATTAAAGAGGATGGGGGAGACTGTGTTCTATTGCAAGAAAATCAGAGATGGGGAGAAGATATTGTGTTATGACTATCTAAAGGGAGAGATGGACAGCAAGTCAGGGAAAGCAAAGAGGTTAGCAGTAATTGCATTTCATACAGGACTTCAGATAACCACAAAAGAAGTGATAAACATGAAATATGTAGCTGGATCCTCTGTCAGGAAAGGGTGGAAGGTGCCTGTTAGACAACAGGAAACTTATATGCACCACATGGAAATGGAGAAGGAGTCTACAAGAACTTTTTTGCTAAGTGGGCAAGGAGAAGAAGGAATGGAATAGTGGTAATAGGGGATTACACTGTCACCATGGAAACAGCAGAAAAAGGTTGTATAGAAGGAAGGAATAGTGGTAATAGGGGATTACACTGTCACCATAGAAACAGCAGAAAAAGGTTGTATAGGAGGAAGGAATAGTGTTAATAGGGGATTACACCGTCACCATAGAAACAGCAGAAAAAGATTGTATAGGAGGAAGGAATAGAACAACAAGATGAGACAAGAACAAGCTCAAAGAAAGAAAGAAAGAGGGTGGCTGAACATATGGAGGTAAAAATATACAAATGACAGGAAATACACCTTCACAAGAAACATTTTGGTGCAGGCAAGTAGGTTAGACTGCTTCTTAGGAAAGGAAAACCTAATGGAAATTTTAAGAACCAAAATGTATCCTTGGAAAGAGGTGTGCAAAATCTATACCAATAACCAAATGTTTTGATGTCTGAAGAAGTTTTGGTGACAACGCAAAACCATTCACCATTTATTGTTTGCACATTAAACTTCTATTTTACTTGAACATCCTCAGCCTTGTTTGTTGCCTCTTAGTGGATTTACTTTTCTGGATACTTTATTTGTACAGTCAAGACAACTTATTTCTTGCAGCAGGTAGTTTTATTCACGTTAATGACCACAAGTTAACACATTACAAAAGATTCTAGATTTGTTTGAAAATCTCATTGCTCTGAAGAAGTATGCATGTGTTCAGAGGGGGGCATTCAATTAGCTTTAAAAAACTGTTATTTTTGAAAAGATTGTAGGTCTAATAGAAATAATAGAAGAGATCAAAATACAAGTGAGGCACATATCAGTGTCAGCAGTAAAAGTTAAAGTAAATGTGCAGGAAAAGAAACCAATGAGAAGGGTAGTGGAGGTGGGCTAACTATAAATAGAAGGAGACTGGGGACATATAAACACTGCAAGGGCTCATTAAGGAGTCAATACAGGACAACGGGGACATATAAACACTGCAAGGGCTCATTAAGGAGTCAATACAGGACAACGGGGACATATAAACACTGCAAGGGCTCATTAAGGAGTCAGTACAGGACAACTGGAGATATATAAACACTGCAAGGGCTTATTAAGGAGTCAATACAGGACAACAGGGGATATATAAACACTGCAAGGGCTCATTAAGGAGTCAATACAGGACAACGGGGACATATAAACCCTGCAAGGGCTCATTAAGGAGTCAATACAGGACAACTGGGGATATATAAACACTGCAAGGGCTCATTAAGGAGTCAATACAGGACAACGGGGACATATAAACACTGCAAGGGCTCATTAAAGAGTCAATACAGGACAACGGGGACATATAAACACTGCAAGAGCTCATTAAGAAGTCAATACAGGACAACGGAGACATATAAACACTGCAAGGGCTAATTAAAGAGTCAATATAGGACAATGGGGACATATAAACACTACAAGGGCTCATTAAGGAATCAATACAGGACAACTGGGGACATATAAACACTGCAAGGGCTCATTAAAGAGTCAATACAGGACAACGGGGACATATAAACACTGCAAGGGCTCATTAAGGAGTCGATACAGGACAACGGGGACATATAAACACTACAAGGGCTCATTAAGGAGTCAATACAGGACAACTGGGGACATATAAACACTGCAAGGGCTTATTAAGGAGTCAATACAGGACAACGGGGACATATAAACACTGCAAGGGCTCATTAAGGAGTCAATACAGGACAACGGGGACATATAAACACTGCAAGGGCTCATTAAAGAGTCAATACAGGACAACAGGGACATATAAACACTGCAAGGGCTCATTAAGAGTCAATACAGGACAACTGGGGACAAACCAGTTACAAGTTGCATCCCACAGGACTCAGTTCTGGGACCTCTCTTGTTCGGTATATACTTCTCTGAGGTTCAGGCTAACACGGGGGGATTATGGCTGACAAAGTTTGCAGATGACTGCAAACTGAGGGCCATAATCAAATCTCCAGCTGACACAAGCATCCTCCAAAAGGGTCTCACAGAGACGGATGCTTGGTGCCAGAGCCACGGCCTCAAGCTAAATGCTAAAAAGTGCATAGTCATCCCCTTTGGGAAAAACAAGGTGCCCACAAATTACCACATAGGTGGTAATCGATTAAGCACAGAAGAAGTAATTAGAGATTTGGGGACCAACGTAGATAGTAATCTCTCCTTTGATAATCACGTTGCCAAATTGGCTAGAAAGACCTTCTATATAGCCCACCTTATCACGAAAGGGTTCACATCTAGATCAAGAGAGGTCATTGTGCCCCTCTACTTGTCACTCATCAGGCCCATAATTGAATACAATACCCCTTTTGGGATGTACCTTACCCGACACCTGCAGCAGCTGGAGAGACCCCAAAAGTACCTCACCAAGAGGTCATGGGCTACAAACAGATGTCCTATGCAGCTCAACTAAAGAAACTCCAGCTCTACTCAGTTGCTTACCGCCTACTCAGAGGCGCTCTATGCCTGATGTACAAAGCCATGTCAAACCCAGAAATAATGGACATGCTCCACCTCAAAAAATCCAAGTCCTTTAGAGCTACACGCTCCAGGGACCTAAACCTCAGCACAAAAATAAATAGGACATGCTGGAGGGACAGATTCATTTCCCAGAGGCTCCCCTCACTCTTGAATAGAATCCCAAATCATGTTAGACATAGCCCCTCGCTGACTCTCTTCAAGCGAAATCTGGACGCGTGGATGGGAAATCACAAATTCACCCCTGGGATCTCTTCTGTGTCCCTGCAAGACAGAGGCACAGTAAACTAATCTTAAAAGGGTACCTTCTGTGACCTACTTTACAGAGGCACAGTAGGCTAATCTAATAGGGAGGCGGAAGCCAAATACACTCTGGCTAGGCTTATAAATGCGCTAGGGCAGATAGCCTAGTATCTATCTATGAACCTATGAACCTATATAAACACTGCAAGGGCTCATTAAGGAGTCAATACAGGACAACTGGGGATATATAAACACTGCAAGGGCTCATTAAGGAGTCAATACAGAACAACGGGGACATATAAACACTGCATGGGCTCATTAAGGAGTCAATACAGGACAACCGGGGATATATAAACACTGAAAAAACTTATTAGGGAGTCGATACAAGACAACGGGGGATATATAAACACTGCAATAACTCATTAAGGAGTCAATACAGGACAACTGGGGATATATAAACACTGCAAGGGCTCATTAAGGAGTCAATACAGGACAACTGGGGATATATAAACACTGCAAGAACTCATTAAGGAGTCAATACATGACAACAGGGAATATATAAACACTGGAAGAACTCATTAAGGAGTCAATACAGGACAACTGGGGATATATAAACACTGCAAGGGCTCATTAAGGAGTCAGTACAGGACAACTGGGGATATATAAACACTGCAAGAACTCATTAAGGAGTCAATACAGGACAACTGGGGATATATAACCACTGCAAGGGCTCATTAAGGAGTCAATACAGGACACCTGGGGATATATAAACTCTGCAAGGACTCATAAAGAAGTTGAGACAGGACAATATGAAAGGCAGGGTCAAAATGGAAAAATGTTAGTGGCATCAGATTAAGGTCACTTTTAGGGGGAAAACTGATGAGTGCAAAGGAAATAAGAGAAGAAAAGATGAAAGGGTAATTGAGGAGCAGGAGGGAGAGAGAGATAGTGGGTGTAGTCAAGGAAGCTGGAGGAAATGAAAGCAGAAGGGAAACACTGCAAGTATGAGAAAAAGCAATAAGAATGACATTAGAGAGTAAAATTATTACACAACAAGAAATTCAACAATGGTTCTGGAAAGACTACCAGTGTACAGTGGGGGAGGCAGAAGGCAAACAACTAGCCAAGAAATACAAAAAGAACCATGCAGACAGAGAAATAGGTACAGAGGATAAGGGGGGAGATGGATAATATTTAGAAGAGGATGACCTAATCAGGGAAATATTCAAGGAATACTTTAGAGAGATTTACAAACAGCAGGAAGGTACAGAAGTCTCAGAATGAAAATGGGAAAGAAACGTAGAGGGGTTATACTGGATGAGAAATGTAGAGGGGCTATACGGGATGAGAAATGTAGAGGGGCTATACTGGATGAGAAATGTAGAGGGGCTATACTGGATGAGAAATGTAGAGGGGCTATACTGGATGAGAAACGTAGAGGGGTTATACTAGATGAGAAATGTAGAGGGGCTATACTGGATGAGAAACGTAGAGGGGTTATACTGGATGAGAAATGTAGAGGGGCTATACTGGATGAGAAATGTAGAGGGGTTATACTGGATGAGAAACGTAGAGGGGTTATACCGGATGAGAAACAAAGACACATGCTAGCTGCAGAAGTGACAATGGATGAGTCAAGGAAAATAATATACAAGAAACAGAGGAAAGATGGAGGACCAGATGGATGCTCTCTGTAGCTCTACAAATGGGAGGTGGGGGATGTGGAAGATGCTACAAGAGAGGGAAAATAAAGGAATACAGGGCTTGTGCAAAGTGTCCATAATTATGGTGAATGCCATAATATCTAAAGTGGTTGAAATAGGGAGGAAGTGGGATATTATTGGCCTCTCTCTCCCTCTCTCTCTTTGATTTATGTGGATATCATGATCTTGAAAAAAGTACTGGTAGGAAAACCAGATAAAGAATTTCAAAAAATAATATAAGCAGGGCAAAATGGCAATGTGAAGGGAAGAAAGACAGAAAAGCAAACTGGCAAAAGTTGCTGGAATTTACATACAGGGAGAAATATAAGCAGGAACGGTAAATATGGGACTGTGCACATTGAGCTGCAGAATGACTTTCATATGGTAAAGTGGGAATTCCTAAGAAAGATAGACCTTGTTCACCTCCATAGTGCCTTTTTAGGCAATGTCAACCTGATAAACCTATGTACATAAAAAAAAAAAAAAACAAGCAAAGGAAAATATGAAGGTGTTACTAATCAATGCTAGAAGCGTGGTAAGAAACTGCACTCCCTACAAGCCCTTCTCACCCGGGAAGATATTGACATGTGTGCAGTGACTGAGACGTGGTTTAAAATAGAGGAGAGCACTCCAGCTGTGCAGTGCTGTAATGCCTTCTGCACATTTAAATCAGCTACTGCACAGGAGGGGAAAAAGGTGGAGGTGTATCGGTTTACATTCAGAAGAGACTCACATTCCCATCCCATCTTTACCCTTGGAATCAGTCTCCAGAGCTGTGGACGAGGGTAAGGTAGTCCACACAGCCTATCTGGACCTCGCCAAGGCCTTCACACCATCCCCCACTCTGGAATCATAGATAAACTTATTAAGCTGGGCATTAATCCCTACGTCACTCAATGGGTTGCCAACTGGCTTACTGACAGAACCCACACTGTAAAAGTAGTCGACTCCAAATCCAGCTCCAGACAAGTGACAAGTGGAGTACCTCAAGGTTCAGTCCTGGGACTGCTCTTGTTTGGCATCTACTTCTCTGAAGTACAGGCCAAGACTAAGGGACTCTGGCTAACAAAGTTCGCAGATGACTGCAAACTGGGAGCCATTACTGAATCCCCAAATTATATGGATATTCTACAAAAGGGTCTTACAGAAACAGATGCTTGATGCCAGAGCCATGGGCTAAAGCTCAATGCCAAAAAAGGCATAGTTATCCCCTTTGGGAAAAAACACATACCCATGAATTACCACATAGGTGGCAGTACACTAAACACCGAAAGTGTGATAAGAGGCTTAGGGACACAGGTGGACAGTGGTCTCACCTTCGATAACCACATCACCACAACTGTCAGCAAATCCTTCTATGTCACACACCTCATCACTAAGGGCTTTTCATCCAGAAAAAAGGAGGCCATTGTCCCACTGTACTCATTCCTCATTAGACCCATTATAGAATACAGTGCCCCATTTGGTATGTACATCTCAAGACATCAGCAAAAACTGGAAAGGCTGCAGAAATACCTCACTAAAAGAATCGCAGGCCTAAAGCAGATGCCATATGCTGACCATGTAAGAAAACTCCAGCTATACTCTGCTGCATATCGTCTACTCAGAGGCGATCTCTGCTTAACATACAAAGCCATGTCAAACCCAGAGCTGTTGGACATGCTACACTTAAAGAAATCCCAATCCCTCAGAGCCACACGCTCCAGGGATCTAAACCTTGTCATCATAATATACAAAACATGCTGGAGGGATAAGTTCCTGACCCAGAGACTCCCCAGACTCTGGAATAGACTGCCCATACATGTCAAGCAAAGCACCTCTTTGGCCCTCTTCAAAAAGAACCTTGACGATTGGATGGAAGATATGAAATTCACCCCCAGGGTCACATCAGTCACCCTGCTAGACAGGGGTCCAGGGAAGTAAATATTGTGGGAAGAAATAGCCAGGGAATTGTTATGGCTAGGCTTCTATAGGCCCTAGGGCTGATAGCCTAGTACCAACCTATGAACATCAAAGCTGGTAAAGCAGCATGATGAAATAACCATCAGAAAGGTCCCGTACCATATATTAGTTAGCTATAGAACTCCCTCTGTGACAAAACAAAGCCACAACACCTGTCTACAGGAACTAGAATCACTCAGTATTAAACCCAGTACCATTTTCCAAGGTGATCTAAACTATCCAGCTATAGAATGGGATACCTACACCACCACTAGCACACAAAGCACAGAGATTCCTGGACTTTGTCAATACAAATTCCCTGGTACAATTAGTTAGAGCACCCACTTGGGGAAATAACATCTTGGATCTTGTCCTTACTAATATAGGAGCATCTTGTACCATCCCTTGCATACTATTAGGTCTGACCATAAAGCAGTCTACTTCAAAATAAAACTGAAACCAGAGATACCTTCCACCCATTTAATAATTTCTTTAAGACAAACTACCTTCTCCTAAGAGATACATTGGCAAGTTTCAAATCCCCACCAAACTCAGTTAACTCCACTGACTACACAGAAGTGTACAGCACCACACTATACCAGCATGTAAACAGCTGTATAGATGTAGCTATACCCATGTAGGAACAAGTGCAGGGAAACCCCAGAAACAAATCCAAATGGTGGAACCACAATATCAAGAAGCTTTATAATAACAAGGAAACATTTTTGGCAAAAAGTAAGAAGAGTAATTTCCAGAATGTTAGAGCCCTTATCACTGAAATAAACAAACAAATCAGGAGTTTAATAAAATCCACCAAAGGCCAATCTGAAGCCAAAATAGCTTCCCAAGCCAAAGAGAATCACAAGACATTTTTAGTTATATTCATAATCTGTAAAGCACAATGCAGCAGTGCATTCTGCTGACTGTGAATGATGTTACCTACACTGTGGCCGAAGATATAGCTAAGCTACTGGCTGATAGGTTTAGCCCAAATGTTACCACTCTCCCCTCCATCTGTCCCTAAAGATATATCTGAAAGTGCAAAACTTCCACGACACCCGCAAATTGTAGAAATAACACAAATGAAGGCAAAAGACAAACTGATCCACTCCCAAGTATTTATTTAGCACTTTTGTTTATAAAATACAAACTTCCTCAGAATAAAAGCTTAAAAACTTGAACTGTAGTGGCCAACTCATTTATATATGCGCTAAAAACCATGTTATAAAACTTGCCTCAGTTTGGAACCAGCATTTAAAGATATATTACATCTGCAGTTTGTATCACTTACATTTTCATATACATTACATGCTTTGCCACTGCTAAGCTTCACAAGCACATACTTGCATATAGTATTGCTAAAATAACTAAAATACCTCTCTACTAGATAAATTCTTATATATGTAAATGAATACATATGTAGATCTAGCTATCATGCTACCTATAACAAAGATGACTTTAAACACAGTGTATACCCCATGAACATAATTATACCTAGATAGCAAACTTGGCTTTCAGTCTCAAAATTGGACTAATAGAATCCACACCATTTAGTCCTGGTTAACTAGTTGCGTTGATTCGCAGTTGCCATTTGAGTTCCTTAAATTCCAAAAAATCATCTATAGGACCTCCTCTTTCACCTATATCAACATGATCTATAGTAATATATTTAAAATGATGCTCTGCAAGTTGGATTGTATGTTCAGCTAAGGCATTCTTGGAGTCTTTTTTACTGATATATTGATGTTGATATATTCTGGTTTTAAGGCTATTTTTTGTATTACCTATGTAAATACATGGGTATTTTTGACAAATACCTATGTAAATAACCAGTTTGCTGTTACAATTATATCTCTTTTTCAAACTTATTGTAAAAAAATGGGCTAAATGGATTTCATTCTTCTCTAATATGTATTTACATTGTGAGCAATACTCATATTTACTAATTTTCCTCACAATTCATCATACTAGGTTTTTCTAACATAATTGTGATACTTACATCCTTTTTATAAGATATACGTGGGCCCACCCCCACCAATTTCTTATAATCTGGGTCGGTATTAAAAACACACTAGTTTTTTGTAATAATTTCTCTGATATTACCATATTGCTTGTTAAATGTTAAAATCATTCCATTTGTATGATTCACTTTAGCAGTATTAGATATAGTATTCATGCTAGTGTGTCTATCTGAGCCCAGTAATGGTAGGAAGTGTCCACTAACTCTTTTCTGAGTTACCTCATTACCTATGTTGTCTATGAACAGTGTGGAGTACTCTCTACTAATCAGCATGTTTTTAGGAATGTTGGTCTGAAAAACATATTCATCATTATCTGATACCATTCTAGCAAGACGAACATATTGTCCCTTGACCAGGGACTTTTTTTGGTGCAGGGAATGCCAGCTCATAAAGAATAACAGTATGTTAGAGTACATTGGTTTTCTGTAAATAGTAGAGTTAAATATCCCTCTAATTCTCTTTCACAATAGTGACATCTAAAAAATGAATAGTCTCACTACTTGTATGGATAGTAAACTCCAAAAATGTTGTGGTGCCACACGTAGTTAAAAAACTCATTTGGTTTTTCAGTACTATCTTTCCAAAAAATAATATCATACAGGTATCTGCCATAAAGTGTCCAATATTGGGAATATGGTGAATTGATGACAAATTCCATTTCCCAATATGCTAGGACAGTATTTGCAAAAATGGGGGCACATACTGCCCCCATGGCAACTCCTCTACACTATACATAGTGTATACATAGATAAATAAATATCATCTGATTTCCCTTTACCCTTGTATACTGCTTTTGTGTTTGCCATTTACATTTCTGAGGCATAATTCTTGACTTCAAACTTTCAATGAATTAATAAGTCAAAACAGAAGTCAGGACAACCTTAGTTTTATCCAGTTTAATTATTTAAGCTAAGGAGTTGAGCTAAAGCTTGGGACCTTATTTTAATTTTGAACTTGTTTAAGATTTCCCTAGCCTTATCTTCATAAAGTGACAGAAAGTCTATCTTGTATACCTCTTCCTAGATGACTACTGTTGACACCTGTTTCAGAAAATGCATAAAATATGGTCTGTAATTACTTAGTGTAAAGGCGGATGGAACCATTAAAACCTGACCCTGTTTTAGGATATTTTGCTTGTACAGAATGTTTCCCTGCATAGATTTTGCCTTAATAAATGGTTGGTAAACTTATTTTTTTTTCTTGATTATACTACATAAATTTGAGTACCTCAACTGTCCTTTCTTTAGTAATTCATTCAACTGGTTTATTACCAATTCCTCAGTAATTTATTCTTCTGGCTACTTTATAAACTATTGTTTTCATTAATCACAGCCTTTAGCTGCTTGCTTTAATGAGGGCATTACCTGGGATTCAGAAACACTAGTTATGTGGCCATGCAATTGACTCTGCCCTTCTGAGCTGGGAATTTCTGGTTAAAGGTTTATAGTGCCTGAATATTTGAACTGTATCTTACTGAAATTGGTTCACCTTGTTTGCTCTAGCATAGACTAGATCCAGGCCTGCTGAATCTAGCTTTGTTTATATGCTTGTTGTTTGTTTGCTTGTTATTTCCCTGGAAGCTAATTCCACCTAATACGCAACTTCTCAGCGCTTCTGTGGATCACTAGTGATATCTGCATTGCTTACTGTACTTATTTCCTTGTTTCACTTGAAAGAAAGTTACTGTTTGTCATTTTTGCATTTAGTTACTTATAACACATTGCACTCAAGTTACCTGGCACTTGCCTACTAAAGCAATTATATAAGTCAGCACTTAAAATTAAAAGCACTACACCCTCACTCCCCACTGGCCCTTGTTTTCAATTAAGGAATTCCCAATATTATTCTAGCATGTCCAAAGGTCAGTTGTCAATCTTCTCCCCGGTCCAGCTGGTGAATCTGGGAATCTTGAGGCAATGTTATAACTGCCTCATGTACACAGACAACCCTCTCCTCCTCCCACATAACACAAATACTTGCGAGAGATGCAGCTATTTAGCCAAACTGGAGGCTGAGCTCTCTCAACTCAGGACTGGCAAGACCAGACAGGAGGAGAAGGCAACTACACACACCACAAAACCAGCCTCACATAATGCTACCACTCCACTGAATCAAACACATAAACACACAAAGACATACGCGGAGGCTCTGAGTAAAAATTTACCTAAACAGCAGAGGCCTCCAAAGCAGACACCCAAACAACTGCTACCTCAAGACACCCCACAAGCAACACATAAACCACAAAAGCAGTGTGCAAAGCAGTCACAGCCCTTAAGGCCAAATACAACACCAAACATACTTGTCATAGGTGACTCCATAGTCAGACACACTGGCGTCCCACTCACCAGGCTGAACAAGGAGAGGGTCACAGTAAGCTGCCTATCGGGCGCTAGAATCCGCCACATAACACAAGCACTCGGGTCACTCCACGGCAAGTACAAATATGACACAGTCATTGTCCATGCTGGTGTGAACGACCTGAGACGTACCTCCCTGGACTACATGAAAAGAGACATAGAGGAGCTCTCTGATTATGTAGCCCAGGCAGGTATGACCCTAACCCTGAGCAGTATCCTTCCTTCACCAAGAATGATGCCACAATATAGAGACAAGATGATCAGCTTTAACAATTGGCTTAATGTCTGGTGTCATTCAAAGGGGATCCAGTGTCTGTCTGCCTGGGATGACATGCTTGACAAGCCACGCTGCTTCGCAAGGGCGGCTTGCACCTGTCACCCTGGGCTTACGGATAGTGGCTAAGGTCCTTGCCACCTACATAGTGCCTTTTTTAGGCAAGGCTCAAATTCTAAACCTACCACCCTAGAAACCAAAAATGGGAAGAAACTGAGGGTAATGCTGCTCAATGCCAGAAGTCTAAATCTCAAAATGCACACACTCGAGGCCCTTCTCAGTATGGAGAACACCGATGACTGTGCTGTAACTGAAACCTGGTTCAAGGCTCCTGAGAGCACCCGGCACTATTAGGTTTTACCTCATATCATGCGTTCCGGCCCCAAAACCCGGACCACACCACAAAAGGAGGGTGTATCCATATTCATAAAGGATACCCACACCTCCAGGTTGGTGGCAACGCATCTAAGCTTCGAAACCATCCAGGTGCAACTAACCATAGGCAAAACTGCTCTACAAATTGTAGCATGCTACAGGCCACCCTCTCAAACTCAGGAACCCCACACAGCCTTCCTGAAGACACTGGAGGGTATAAATGTATCTCCAAACACCATCATATTGGGTGACTTCAACTACCGAATATAGACTGGGAACATTACTCAAGCCCTAACTTTCTAGCCCAACGGTTCCTGGAGTTCATAAATTCAAATGCCATGGAACAGCTAGTCACTGTTCCCACGAGAGGAGAAAATATACTAGATCTCATTGTCACAAACATGGGGACAAAATGCTCCACACCGGAAGTATATCCCTCATTGGTGAGATCTGATCATAAACTAATCTCACTGGAAATCCACATCCCGCCCCACCCCAAACAAAAAGACCATAGTGAAGAACTTCTCTAAAGCAAACTTCACACTACTCAAGACTGGTGTTGTATCCTTCAAGGCCCCTGAGCCAGTGGAAACCACAACCCAAGCTGCGGAAGCCCTTACAAATGCCTTCTATGAACACCTCCAGGACTGCATGGATCAGGCAATTCCAAATAAAACCAAGACTCTTTCCACAAAGGGCAAACGTCCAGTCTGGTGGACCCCAGCCATTAACAAACTTTACAATAAGAGGAGAAAGCTATTACATGATAGAACAAAATCCATAAAAGGAAGTCACCCCTGATCATTATTAGTAAAAAATACGAGCACTCATAAAATCAACTAAGGCCAATTTTGAGAGAAAAATTGCCATGGATTCAAAGGACAATCATAAGGCCTTTTCAGCTATGTTAGGAACCTGGGTGGAAACTCCCAGATATGCTCAGAATTAGTCCAAAATGATACAAAAATCACTGAACCCACAGACATTGCCAACATACTGGCAGACAGGTTCAGTGCAAACTTCACCCCTCTCCCCTAAAGGAGAGATAACTATCCCAGCCGAGTGTAGCCTCCTGGACATCTCAAATGCGCAGGTGAAAGCTGCTCTCTCTAAAGCTAAAAACACAGCATCAATGGGACCGGATGGTGTCCCCGGCTGTGTGCTACACGAGCTAAATGAGGAATTAAACCCGCACATAAGGCAGCTGTTTAATCTCAGCCTTACCACAGGATAACGTGCCCAAGGAGTGGCGTCACGGCAACTGTTGTCCCACTCCACAAAGGCGGCGCCTCACGGACCCTGGTAATTACCGTCCCATAAGCTTAACAAGTCTAGTCTGCAAAGCTATGGAGAGGATCATAATGGAGCTCATAAACAAAGATATAGGGGACTTGCAGACATTGGACCCGACCCAGTTTGGCTTTGTCAAGGGAAGATCATGCCTTTTGAACTTGGTCGACTTCTTCGAAACAGTCACCAAGGCCATTGATGAGGGAAAGGCAGTCCATACAGCCTACCTTGAGCTTGCAAAGGCTTTCGACACAATACCCCACTCGGGTATTGTAGAAAAACTTACCAGCTTAAATGTAAACCCATATGTCACAAGATGGGTTGCAAACTGGCTTAAGGACAGAACCCACAGGGTTAGAGTTGCTGGCGCTGTGTCAGACTCCAAGCCGGTCACAAGTGGTGTCCCACAGGGCTCGGTCCTTGGCCCCTATTGTTTGGCATCTACTTCTCAGAAGTACAGGCCAACATAGGAGGACTTTGGCTGACAAAGTTTGCAAGCGACTGCAAACTGGGCGCCATAGTGGAAAGTGCATCAGACACGGATATCCTTCAGAAGGGACTCACGGAAACAGATAGCTGGTGCCAGAGCCATGGCCTGAAGTTAAACGCCAAAAATGTATAGTCATACCCTTCGGGAAAAACAAGGTAACCCCAAGCTACCATATAGGTGGCAATCCACTAAGCACAGAAGAGGTTATCAGGGACCTGGGGACCCAGGTTGACAGTGGCCTTTCTTTTGACACTCACATTGCTAAAGTGGTTAGAAAGACCTTCTACATTGCCCACCTGATCATGAAGGGATTCACATCCAGATCTAGTGAGGTTATTGTTCCCCTGTACTCTTCACTTATCAGACCAATGATCGAGTACAATGCCCCATTCGGGATGTATCTCACCCGACATCTGCAGCAATTGGAGAGACCCCAAAAGTTCCTCACCAAAAGGATAAAGGGACTCCAAAATCTGTCATATGCTGCCAGATTGAAGAAACTCCAGCTCTATTCAGTCGCATACCGTCTGCTCAGAGGTGACATGTGCCTGACATACAAGGCCATGTCCAACCCGGAATTAATGGACATGCTCCACCTCAAAAATCCAAATCCACCAAAACCACTAGAGCAAGCAACTTAAACCTTAGCACGGATATAAATAGGGCGTGCTGGAGGGATAGATTTATCACTCAGAGACTCCCTATGCTGTGGAATAAAATCCCGGTCCATGTGAGGCAGAGCACCTCGCTGACTCTGTTCAAGAGAAATCTAGACCTGTGGATGGGAGATCGTAGGTTTACCCCGGGAATCATCTCTGTGTCACTGCTGGACAGAGGCACAACAAACTAATGGGCACAGTATTTTTTCATATAAGGGGTGGCGTAAGCCACAAAAATTTGGGCTAGGCTTATAAATGCCTTAGGGCAGATAGCCTAGTATAAACCTATGAACCTATGAACTAGTGTGGCTGTAGTGCAATGTGGTCCAAAGCTGATTAAATATATTATAGGGCAATTAGCATGACATAATTAACTAAAGAATGTGTGAAAGAGGAGCATAGCATGGCAATGGTCACATAACCCAAAGATCCCAGAAGAATTCATGTACTACAAACATGATTATGAGGATTCACAACATACCTCTCAACCTCTTAGTGCTAGAAATCTGGACAAATCATGCAAAATGGGGGGAGAAAGACCCAAAAATAGGGACAGATTATAAATATTGCACATATAAACTTAGAAATTTGCTAGAATATTTGTGTTCCATGGTGGTGCGGTGGTTAGCATTGCTGCCTCACAGCAAGAGGTTCTCCGGTTTGATCCTCGGCTGGGATGCCTTCTGTGCAGAGTCTGCATGTCCTCCCTGTGGTCGCGTGGGTTTCCTCCCACATCCCAAAGACATACTGTAGGTGGACCTGACACTCTAAACTGGCCCTAGGTGTGAGTATGTGCATGTGTTTGCCTTCTGTGGAAGGTTGGGCACCGGGCTGGCAACTCAACATTGTAAAACGTCACTGCCAATCATGGGCGGACAGGTGATCTGCTGTGGCGACCCCTAACCGGGAAAAGCCGAAAGAAGATTAGGGTTTGTGTTAACATAAATTTTTTGAAGAATTTGAAGTCTGAAACTCAAATGAATGTCATTGTTTAGTGACGTCAATCCTCAGATCATTCCAGTGATTTGCCAGAAAATCTCAAATTTTATGAGGAACAGACCAAAAATACGAGGCAATAATCTGTACAGTTGAGAGGTGTGATTCACAAGCCCACTGTCATGCCAGTATATAAGAACTGTTGACAGTCATGATGACTTCTTAACAAAGTCCCTAGAAATCTGCTTTCATTACTGGGGAAAAAAATAGGTATACAGGATAGTCAGAAGGGGAAGGGAAAGCAGAGGAACACAGAGAAGAGCATGAGGAATAAAAGACTTGGAATGTGGTAAGGAAACAAGAGCAGAATTTTTTGTGAGAAAGATACCCGTTGTTTCGAGAAGAATAGAAAGAGAAGTAAGGAAGAGGAAGGTGTAGATGGAAAAGAGGGTATAAGGATGATACTAAGGGCAGAGAAACAAGCAAAAACAGAGACAATGACCAAAAGGGGCTGTGTTAACACAAAATGAGAGAACACAAAGGAAAGACCCAGACAGGCAGAGAGACAGAGAAAAGGCCACATGGTGATGCAGAGGACTGGATAACAACGTAGGAAGGGAAATGAAACAGAAGGTGGGGGTGCACCAAGATGGGGGATAGGGTGGGTTGACATCTGCCTTTCATGCTCCCCAGGGCTGCAACTGGCCGGTGGTCAATCACCTCCATGACTGCTGTCTTACTTAGCCCAGCCACTGGTGGCCCACTTGTCAGGCAGTGGTGCGACTAAACCAATCAGCCATGGATGTTCTCCAGGCTGCCAGGGCAGGTGTGAAGTTGCTAGCCTATTGTCACAGTCACAATCTCCTCCAACTCCAGCCATATGGTGACCTACCTATGGTGTCCCAAGAAAGTGAAGAAAATGCTTCACTGATGACAGACCATGAAAGCCCACAAAGGAACCCTTCATTTAGCTTCCCTCTAGATGACATTCATCACCCTGCAGTGAGACAGACCTGGAGGTAGCTCATGACCCAGCAAGAGATGGCAATATGGGTCAGTGGTGAGGTGACCACCACCACACCACAACTGCAGCTGTGGCATAAAGTAGTAACATAAATGGAAAGAAATAAAACACCAAATAAATAATAAGACAAGTGAATAGAGTAGAGAAGTAGCAAGAAAGATACACAAATGCTTACCAGCGTGCGCACACACGCACAAACACACACACACACACACACACACACACACACACACACACACACACACACACACACACAAAAAACAGAGGAAAGCATTAGAGCATTAACATGTTTACATAATATTTTCAGGCACAAATGTACCCTAGGAAATAAAATGTTTTTATGCATTCTAAAGCAATGTGGAACATGAGTTTGATCTCCAAGACAAAGGGGTATATTGCAGCCAGTGTGTCACAAGGGATGTGAGGACATGGATCTTAGAGAGTCCTGCTGTTTGTATGTTGGAGAGCAATGCATATGGTGTAATGCATGAGTGCAGGCAATATGGTAGGCATTGTGGGACAAACCTAGCACAATGTCATATGACCAAGGGACAAGTTAGGATATGGTATAAATAGTATAATAAATTGCCGCTCAGGATCAAACCAGGGAATAGACAGTCCAAGCTCAAAGTTAATCACAAATTGAGTCTATTCAGACCTTGCACTAGGCTGTAACTCCGTAATGGTTTGAAAAAGTCGCATGGCGAAAGCACTTACCCAATTTGTTTTAATAAAGGGACATACAACCTTTATTCTTTGAGCCTGGAATTACTGCTTTTATTTATGGAGGTTATCTACTTGGTCTGAATAGACATCTTCATACCTTTTTATACTTTGTATCGATTCTGGACAAGTTTTTATGGAGTTACAGCCTAGTGCAAGGTCTGAATAGACTCAATTTGTGATTAACTTTGGGCTTGGACTGTCTGTTGCCTGGTTTGATCCTGAGTGGCAATTTATTATACTTGTATGTTGAATTTCCTTTATTTCCTGCTCAGGGTCATTTATTTGCTAGTGGTATTATATATTATTTGGTATGGTATAAATAATGCTCAGATGCTTCAGGGGAAAAATGAAACTTTGCAGTGGAGTAAAATAACAGCTGAAAAAAAAACACTGGCCTAAAGCTGGTAACCAGTCAGCAGTTGGCAGTCAAATAGTGTTACATATGTCAACCAGTGGTACATGCCAGAGCACACTAAAATGAATCCTACCCAAGGTTTGCCAAGTAAAATCAGCACTGCCATGAGGTTTAGAAGCTGCCATGCATTAATTATGTCAGGCAGTCAGACCCTTGTGCCTTTAATGATTGTCAGGACTTTTGCAATGCACCTAGCAGTGTAGCAGGCCAAAACCACAGGATGTGTAGTACAGTACAGCCCATTTATACTGCAGGGACAAAATGAGGCAGACATCTGATCATTACCCTGATAGCATGAGCAATTCACACTGGCAGTCTGACTGCTAGGTGGTCCACATGAACAGTGCATTAGAGTCAGGAGGAGTGTAGTACTCATAGTAGGGGTTTCCACTACTAGAAACAAAGTCCTATCACAAAAATCTGTTGGTATGATAAATATCTGCTGGTGTACTATTACAGGTATCTACTTACCCCTGCATCTGGAGAGACTTTCCATATGCCTCTGAAAGGGCAGCTTTTTGTATCTGCTCAGGAGTTGCATAACAGAAAGAAAAATAAAAATGTACATGACTCACATGTTCTGCAAGTGACTGGGAAGTCATGTCTAAGTTACAGTAAATGTGCCTGTCATGTATATTTAATGTAGTGCATAGAAGAACTTTCATTAGCCTCCTATTATTATTGGCAACTCAAGGTGACACGGATGTAGATCACTGTAATTGTGACTGCACTACTCACCTAAGTGAGTGATGCCTGTTGCAGGACAGATCACCCTAGAAAGGTAGTGCCATGTATCCACCTTACACTAAGTATACTCATAAGAAGCCCCCGACAAGTGCTCCTAATGGTCTCTCAGCATGATGCACAGAGATAGTTTCAATTCCCTCATGACCACCTGAGAGCCCTGCCACAGTCAGTGACCTCAGAAGCCATGATCACTTCACAGGTCATAGTCTAGAGGAGTATGGTAGTACATTTTCATCAATGTATGCTGCATGCATCATACGAAATGCACTGATGGGCATCAAAGTGGCATGGCAGTATGAAAGTTCAAAATGCCACTTTATAGTGGCACATACATACATACATACATACATACATGATATATTAAGGTGGCATTTGGAGTGTAAATTACATGGTGATATGCTGGTGTGTAACCTGTACAATACAGATCTGCTTCCATTGTTGTTCTTTAGTGCCTCTATGTGCCATGGCAAACACTTAATAAATGAACAGTACCACAAGGATCTGCTCATGCCCATTGCAGATCATAGTCATACTTGTGGGTACATGGTCAGGTATGAGGCTCGTACACATCCTTGATCTAGTGCACATTGTATAAAATGTGTACTTTAGAGGCACTTAACCTTGACTGGCACATTAGTATAATGACTGAGCTAAAACAGTGCAATAAATACTGTATGGCTGTGGCCATTGCATACATATGGCCACTACCACACATGTGTATCACTGTAGTTGTATTCACCTATACCCTGTCTGTCCCACAAAGTTGTGGTTCATTCTATTACATCCTTCTTCATAGATTCTCAGTCTGCCCCAGGTCATGCTAGTCTATGAGTAAACAGCTAGCAATTGCTTAGGGATGGATGGATCTAATTGATTAACTCTTGCATTGAAAAGAAATAACTACCATCTGCACCAGATAAGGGAGCTAGTACTTTGTAATTATATATAACATTTTATTCAAAAATATCATATTTAGTAAGACAGCACCTCCTGCACGATTATTAATTACCTGTACACGATTATGAGATAACATAAATATACCTACTAAGTGTTCTTTCATTTTCTTGTCCTTTGACCAGTTCCTTGCTGGCAGGTATAGGTCACTAATTAAGATTACATTATTAAATTTCAGCAAACACAATTCCTCCAATTGTACCTAAAAATTACCAGTAACAGCTTCTGGAATAATATAAACAGAGACAATAATGAGCATTACTCTGTCTAAAAAAGGTTAACACAAATAACCAGAATTAGTGTGTTTGTGAAAATATACAACTCTCTGTTGTAATTCCAGCTTTTTTATTGCATTGTTATAAGAATTTTCAGTATTAGAAGTTTATTGGACTTAAAGCTGCTAGTGAAGCAGGATTTTCAAAATGAAAATGATGCTGCCAAAGAAACAGGTATTTCAATAGCTGATAAATGGATAAACAAATGAATAATTAAAATGTTTACTTGTAAAACCAAAACTCCCATGTGTGTAACAGCGAGATTAATCTTCATCCCTTCCCCGTCATTGGCGGAGTGTGGTCTTATACCATACATGTCCAGCTTTCTTGCAATGTCCAAAAGTTTTATATCTGATTCAGCCGGAGACTGACCCCTAAAAAAAGAAAGAAAGCAAACATTTGTTTATTTTATAACCTAATGGGAATTTTGTAAGAGCAGGAACGCATCTTATGTTGGGAGCTCTAGAAATGAATGGCCACTTAGGTTGCTGAATTACTTTTCTTAATGTATGATTAGTGAGATTCTGAATTAAGATAGCATCATAACATTTAGATCTAAACTGAATGAACAAAATAACATTGTAAGTCATAATTCCTGCAAGGCAGGACAACTTTAAATCTGTCTTTTAGGGATATTCAGTGCAAATATTTTATGCATAGAAACATTTATAGGAATATGTCTCGAAATTTTCCTTAAAATCTTTGCCTATGTGATCTGTTTACTTTCATAGATAGATGAATAATGATGATTAACCTTTAGACTACTTATTTATGTAGGACATTTCTACTTATGATTAACTAGTCACTGCTTCTGAATGCATACAGGTGATATTCAAACTCAAGTAAACAAAAAATAATTAGTTTTACAGAATACATAACTCTACTTCCTCAGCTATTTTAGTACTTTTTTTGCAAAGGCTAGACCTCCATCATTCCCTTCTACCATGATTACTAAATGAACAATCATTACTAAATTGGGTCTTTGCTATCAGGTAATGCCTGCCTTCAGATTTTATTCAACCACTTGCCGTCTGTCATGTCCACGAAGCTCCTTACTCTGACAAAAGAGGAGCAAAGACGGAAATCTAGAAACACAAGCTGTGACAAAAATCCATTAGGCTGCAATGATATGTAGCACTGATGATTTTTAAAATTCTGCATTGATGTCACCAGATCAGTGGCTAATAAGATATTAATTACTGCAGCTCTGGTGGCCAACTGAGCTTCACCATATGAAACTTAATCAAACAGCATAAATGTATTAAAAGTACATTAAAAAGGAGATGTTAAAATAATAATTTGCTTTAGCTTCTCAGCTTAATGTAATTCCTGTACAATGCTGCAGCTGCATTCAGAACTGCAGTAACACTTCACCACAATTTAGGCCTAGTAAGTCATCATAGCAAGGCACAACATAGTACTGGTGCTGCTTAGCACGGCACCTGCCTGCATAACTAGCACTCCCCGTCTAATGTAGACACTGCACCTCTCAGTGCAGTGGGCGCTGACATAAGGTCTGATTACTTTTTCAGATGGTCCTGTCTCGGTTACAAGAGACATATATATTTGTATTTATCCTAATAAGAATGCAAACTTTTAAGGTCTTCACTATATTGCACTTTGTGATTTTCATAAACCTAATGCACAGTGCAGAAGGCCAGTGCACAGGTGCAGTCCATTGCACATAATGCATATGGCAGCAATATAAACAGGTGAAACACCTGCACTACATACAGACATACATAAAACTTGTTGCCTTTTGCAAGAAAGACATATCATATATATCAGACTGCATTTATGATTCAGTTTGATGTATATAAAAAGTAACATCATAGGCTGAATGCACACACACACACACACACACACACACACACACACACACACACACACTAAACAACATTTCCCACCTAAATAAACTCCTCTAGAAATGAATTTATTGACACTGAAGTGAAAAATTAGTATTAAACGCTGTATACTGCACCAACCTTGCCTCTATTTGTTGGGTCCCTGGCAGTTCCCAGGCAAGCCACTTCACAGGGTACCAAAGGTCTTCTTATGGGAGGCAACCAAGATGGCTTACTAGTGGTTTCTAGTGCTGCTTCTCCATTTGGGGGCATAGGCTTCTTATCAGGGAAAAGCAATGGGGGGGGGGGGCACCTTGGATCACCCAGTGAGAAGTGTGGAAGCTGGTCAGGACTGAGGTGGACCAGTAGCTGAAGATGCAGATTGGCACCCTGGAATACATACTCATGGGACTGGCAGCCTCACATAGCTGCATGTCCCCAACCAGATCATTGTGTTCCCATTCCATGTATGTCAGTTACTCTCCCTAGTTTTTTGTCCAATCCGCTCCATGCCTACTTGTTTACCTTCTGTCTATGCGCATATCTTCTTTTCGGCCCCCTCTTTTGTACCAGCACTTGTGTTGTCAGTCTTTCTGCATGTTATATTTGTTTGTGTCTGCCCCTGTTGACTTCCTTATGCCTTTCTTTTCATGCACATTTTCTCTCTTCTTCCTTTTCCCCTTACCCTTCTTCTCTGACTATAAAAAGGGCACCAGTGGCCCCCAAAATCGCATTGTTTCTCCCACCTATGACACTTTTCCTTTCTCATTACCCATCTGTGTGTTCCTTTGCTTGCCTTTGTCTCTTTCTGTCTGCCTTATCACACCATTTCCTTCCCATTTATAATATAAACACACCTGGCATTTTGTTGTGTACCCCTTTTTTTGGCTCAAACTTGTATCCATATTGCACAGTAGTGGCACTTCGATGTATGTGTGAATGTGCATCATGCCAAGCTTACTATACTCGTGGGTCCAGTGACCTGCTGTAGTACAGCCTTCCTCTTCAAATGGTGACTCATGATTTTACACACATGGCTTATTTACACGGCACTGTTTCTGGTCAGTCAGTGTTATGTCAGAACCTATGCATATGCAATTACTTTCATGCTGCATTGCTGAAGTGATGTCATATTACTACTGTAACCATTTGAAATCTCAAGAGCTGCTTTGCTGAGTCCCAGGACATGGAGCGAGAGAGAAAGAGAATGGATAAAAGTCCAGATTTGCATATACTAAGTATGAGAGTGCCATTTCTCAGAATATTCCCTTTGTTCTCAGCACAACAGTGATATCAGAATTGGTATTTTATATTTCTTCTTCTCCAGCATTTTCAGTTTTTTTGTTTGGTATCCTGGGACTCAGCAAAGTGAGTCTCCAGATTTTAATATGGAGCCATTACTGCTCTTTCTGAATCCTGGGACACATGATATTCTTACTCTAGAAGAATAGTTTTTGTGATGGTGGATCCAAAATTACTTAAAATTATTTTGCATACACTCTGAACATTATATAACCATTTTGTAAGACCAGTTTTGTATTAGCTCGATATACAATGTGCATATTAGCTAACAAAAACTATAACCATAAGACCATTATTATGTTAGTTTAATTTAAAATGCACATACTAGTTGATAAAACCAATAACTTAATAAATTGTAAAAAAATCTGTTTTTTATGTAATAAAAATTATTTGTGATTTCTCACCACATATTTAAAGAAATAAATGTGGATTTCCCAACATGTGTTATACCTGATTGGAGAACCAATTAAACCTTACAAAAAATGATACTCATCAGGATTTACCATTTCTCTGTATGCCTTATAAAATAATTACAAATGTATAAGGTACTTACATATGTTTTCGATGGAACTGCATTATCAGATTATCCAAATATTCTTGGTTAGGCAGATACTGGTTTCTGTCTAAATGTTCTCTGTCTATATCTTCACTATAGTCTCCAAGTTCTGCTGCATTGAGAAACAGAAATAAAAATAATTTTAACAAGCTTTATTAAAAATATGTAAGTAGCAGAAGAAGATAATTACAGCAACAAATGGTAGATTAAAAAATGAGAATGAAAATATGCCAGTTATGTTAGTACTTACATTAATTTGTTTAATCCTCAAATGCTAGTAAAAAATCACAACAGTCATAACATGATGTTAAGATAGTGTTTTTGTTAATCAAATAATCTGATTGCGTTCATGTTTGCTTTCATAATATGTTTTTCAGCTTGAATATGTGTGTGTGTGTGTGTGTGCGTGTGTGTGTGTGTGTGTGTGTGTGTGTGTGTGTGTGTGTGTGTGTGTGTGTGTGTGTGTAAGTGGTGAAGCCTAAGTAATACTCCTACATTGGAGATTGATTTCAATATTTTATCTTTTGTGTTGTATGTAAGACGTGTTTCATGCTTTGCATGCCTGTGTTCACTGTGTTCGATTTTCCTAACTGCTAGATTATAATGCTTTTCGTTTGCCATCAATCACTGCCCCACTAAACCCAGCAAATATAATATGATCTAGTAGAAAATATTTTGGAAAACAAGTACAGTTGCTTCTTAGACGATGTTTAACCATCACCTAATGTAATTCACAGACAAATAATTAATCCCCTATGGATGCAACAATGGTTATAACTGTTATAACTATTATAGGCCTAAATTAAATGTGTAAAATTGTATCTGATGATAAATGCTTCATATCTGGTTCTATTACTGTTTGTATCAGCTGTTCTTATACTTCTTGTCAGCTATAGATATATAGTGTTGACTGAACCTGACTTGGTAGTTGCTTTATTTTGCTCTATCACTCACTGGTTATATTATGTTTACAGTCTATTACCTTCTCTTTCATAACCTGCAGTGCCTACAGCATTGATCCTCACAACACCCCTGGGTGGGCATTAATTACACATTAACACACACCCTGTCAGGCATTATTGCTTGCACAGAGTGGAGTAGTATGGGAAATTTTCCAGATATCAGAGACTAGTAGATTTTCAGATATGGATCTGTTAATAAGAATGACTACTGGGGAGGCAATTGCATCTGCACATATTTGCTGAAAATCGCGGGTAGTTTATCTGCGGCTAGTGTCGTGGGCTTTAGCTTTTTAAGTAGTTTTTTAATCATGTCCACACAGACAGGTTGTAAGGTGAAGGAGGGAAGTTCATGTATTAGCGTGAGCAAAAGCGCTTATCGTGTATATATATATGTATATATTATATATATATATATATCATTTTTTTATTAAAGGCTTGATGTTTAAGGTTTACTGGTTTTCTTTTCTTCTCTACAGCCTTAGCCTTTTGTGTTTTACCAGGTGGATATTTTTGTTTTAGTGTTTTTCAATCTAGCAGCCAAAACAGCTTGATAGCTGGCTACCAAGCTATCTAGATAGACAGATAAACAAGAAGACATATGTACAATTAAATAATCGCTATTATCATTGTTAGGCATTCACAGGTTTTTCCCCTTTGGTATTTCCAGGTCTGGCATCAAAACACTGGACTAAAATATACCAAATATTGTATAGGATATGGCCTCTAAATGCATTTCTTCCAAGGTATTTACTTTGAAAACTTCAAACTATTTTTCTAAGAAAAGATTTTAACCCTTACAATGCTCAGAAAAAAGCAGTGTGAACTTCTGCCATGAAAACTACCTAAATCTTTGAGTACAGTATCTTAGAAGTGCTATAACCTATGGTTCTGAAAATATAATTTTAGGGATGTGTACAATACAGACATAGAACACCACTGACTGCAAAATTAAATCTGCAACACCCTTCTTAATGTTTTTATTTGCACATTATGAGTTTGTTTGTTTGTATTTGCTAACTGTGATAGACCAGCTGGGAAAAGTTTCCATTTTTGGTGTAGCCCCAGGGAGAAAAGTTCGAGAGTTATGCTTAAGAATAAACATTTATAAAATTAGAAGATTATGCTACTCAACGCCAGGAGTTTATAGGTTCATAGGTTCATACTAGGCTATCTGCCCTAGGGCATTTATAAGCCTAGC
Organism: Protopterus annectens; assembly: GCF_019279795.1. Taxonomy (NCBI): domain Eukaryota; kingdom Metazoa; phylum Chordata; order Ceratodontiformes; family Protopteridae; genus Protopterus; species Protopterus annectens. Next base: position 652,734,346 of record NC_056749.1, on the reverse strand, counting down.
CAGAGTGTGTTTGGCTTTCACCACCCATTTTAAATTAATTTTGCTATGCCCTTTTTCGAGGTTAGTATACTGTGCCTCTGTCTAACAGTGACACAGAAGTGATACCCAGGGTAAACCTACGATCTCCCATCCACTCATCAAGATTCCTCTTGAAGAGAGTCAATGAGGGACTAACTGGACTGGGATTTTATTCCAGAGTGAAGGGAGCCTCTGGGTTATGAATCTGTCCCTCCAGCATGTCCTATTTATTTCAGTGCTGAGGTTCAAGTCTCTCGAGCGCGTAGCTTGATGGGATTTGGATTTTCTGAGGTGCAGCATGTCCATTAATTCCGGGTTGGATATGGCTTTATACGTCAGGCACAGATCGCCTCTGAGCAGGCAGTATGCCACTGAGTAGAGCTGGAGTTTCTTTAACCGGGCAGCATATGGCATCTGTTTGAGCCCTTTGATCCTCTTGGTGAGGTACTTTTGGGGTCTTTCCAGCTGCTGCAGGTGTCTGGTAAAGTACATCCCAAAAGGGGCATTGTACTCAATTATGGGCCCGATGAGGGATGAGTAAAGAGGCACGATGACCTCCCCTGATCTAGATGTGAATCCCTTCATGATTAGGTGGGCTATATAAAATGTTTTTCTAACCACTTTGGCCATGTGGTTGTCAAATGAGAGATTGCTATCAACTTGGGTCCCCAGGTCCCTAATTACTTCTTCTGTACTTAATGGATTACCAACTATGTGGTAATTTGTGGGCACTTTGTTTTTGCCAAAGGGGATGACTATACACTTTTTGGCGTTTAGCTTGAGGCCATGGCTCTGGCACCAGTTGTCTGTTTCTATGAGGCCCTTTTGGAGGATACTTGTGTTGGCTGGAGAGTCGATTATGGCACCCAGTTTGCAGTCATCTGCGAACTTGGTCAGCCACAGTCCTTCCATGTTGGCCTGTACCTCTGAGAAATATATACCGAACAAGAGAGGTCCCAGGACTGAGCCTTGTGGGACGCCGCTTGTAACTGGTTTGGAGTCTGACATGGCTCCAGCAATTCTAACCATGTGGGTTTTGTCCTTGAGCCAGTTTGCAACCCATCTAGTGACATAGGGGTTTATATTTAAGCTGGTGAGCTTATCTATAATGCCCAAGTGGGGTATTGTATCGAAGGCTTTTGTGAGGTCCAGGTAGGCTGTGTGGACTACCTTCCCCTCGTCAATGGCCTTGGTGACTGTTTCAAAGAAATCGACCAGGTTTAAGAGGCAAGATCTGCCCTTAACAAAGCCGAACTGAGTAGGATCCAGTGTCTGTAGGTCCCCAATATCTTTATTTATGAGGTCCATTATGATCCTTTCCATAGCTTTGCAGACCAAGCTAGTCAGGCTTATGGGGCGATTTCCAGGATCTGTTGAGGCACCACCTTTGTGGAGAGGGACCACTGTTGCTGTACGCCACTCTTTGGGTACATATCCTGTAGTAAGGCTGAGATTGAACAGCAGTTTTATGTTTGGGTTTAGCTCTTCTTGGAGTTCATGTAGGATGCAGCCCGGGACACTGTCTGGTTTCATTGATGCTGTGCTTTTTGCTTTGGAGAGGGCGGCTCTTACCTGAGCAGCTGAGATGTCAGGGGGGTAGCACTCTGCTGGGATAGATATTTGCCCTTTTGGTGGAGAGGGGGGGAGAAGTTTGCGCTGAACCTGTCAGCTAGGATGTTGGCAATGTCTGTGGGTTAGGTGTATTTTTTGTCATTTTGGACTAATTCTGAGCATATCTGGGAATTCCCACCCAGGTTCCTAACATAACTAAAGAAAGCCTTGTGATTATCCTTAGTGTCCTGTGCAATTTTTCTCTCGAAGCTGGCCTTAGACGATTTTATGAGTGCCCGTAGTTTTTTTCCTAATACTGATCAGAGATGCCTTCCCTTTTTGGGATTTTGCTCTATCATGTAGTACCTTCCTCCTTCTATTGTATAGTTTGTTTATGGCTGGGGTCCACCAGACAGGACGTCTGCCTTTGGAGGATTGGGTCTTGGTTTTATTTGGGATTGCATGATCCATGCATTCCTGAAGGTGTTCATAGAATGCGTTTATAAAGGATTCTGCGGTCTGGGCCATATTTTACACAGGCCCGGGGGCTTTGAAGGATTCCACCTCGGTTTTGAGGAGTGTGAAATTTGCTTTAGAGAAGTTTTTCACTGTGGTTTTCTGGGCAGGGGGTGGGGTCGGGATGTGAATATCCAGTGAGATTAGTTTATGGTCTGATCTTACAAGTGAGGGATACACTTCTGGTCTGGAGCATAGAGTCCCCATGTTGGTGATGATCAGGTCCAGTATGTTTTCCCCTCTTGTGGGAGTGGTAACAAGTTGTTCCATAGCATTTGAGTTTATAAATTCTAGGAACCTTTGGGTTAGGGTGTTTGAGCTAGAGTAATGCTCCCAGTCTATGTTTGGGTAGTTGAAGTCACCCACTTTAATGGTGTTTGGAGAGACCTTCATATTTTCCAGTGTTCTCAGGAAGCCTGAGTGGGGTTCCTGGGTTTGGGAGGGTGGTCTGTACCAGGCTATAAACTGGAAGGCAGTTTTACCCACTGTTAGTTGCACGTGGATAATCTCTGATGCTTCGTGCTGTGCCACCAACCTGGAGGTGTGGGTATCTTTGATGAATATTGATACTCCCCCTCCTTTTGTGGTTCGGTCCAAGTTTTGGGGCCGAAAAGCATGGTATGAGGTATAACCTGGTAGTGCTGGGGTGCTCTCAGGAGCCTTGAACCAGGTTTCTGTTACTGCACAGATATCAATGTTCTCCATACTAAGGAGAGTTTCGAGTGTGTGCATCTTGAGGTTTAGACTTCTGGCGTTGAGTAGCATTACTCTTAGTTTCTTATCCCTTGTAATACCTATGGAGGTGGGTTTGTCTTTTGAGCCTTGCCTAAAAGAGGCACTATGGGGGTAGCAAGAGCCTTTGCCAATATCCGAAAGCCCAGGGGTGACAGGTGCAAGCTGTCCCTAGCGAAGCATCATGGCTTGTCGAGCATGTCATCCCAGGCTGACAGGCATTGGATCCCCTTTGAATGACACCAATACGTAAGCCAATTGTTGAAATTGATCATCTTTTCTTCATATTGTGGCATCATTCTTGGTGAGGGTAAGATGCTACTCAAGGTCAGGGTCATACTGGCCTGGGCTACATGCTCAGAGAGCTCCTCTATGTCTCTTTTCATGTAGTCCAGGGAGGTACGTCTCAGGTAATTCACACCAGCATGGACAATGACTGAGTCACATTTGTACTTGCCTTGGTGTGACTTGAGTGCTTGTGTTATGTGGGGGATCCTAACGCCCGACAGGCAGCTCACTGTGACCTTCTCCTTGTTCAGCCTGGTGAGCAGGATGTCAGTGTGCCTAATGATAGAGTCACCTATTACAAGTGTATCAGATGTGTTGTTTAGCCTTAAGGGCTGTGACTGTTCGGCACACTGGCTTTGTGAGCAATGTGTTGCACGTGTTTTGTTTTGGGGTAGCGGTTGCTTGTGTGTCTGCTTTGGAGGCCTCTGCTGCTTAGGCAGATTTTTATTTAGAGCCTCTGAGTATGTTTTTGTGTGTTTATGTGTTTGGTTTCCTGTCGTGGTAGGTCTATGTGAGACTGGAATTGTAGTGAGTGTGGTTTCCTTCTCCTCCTGACTGGTTACGCCAGTACTGAGTTGACAGAGCTTAGCCTCCAGTTTGGCTATATGGTTGCATTTCTCACATGTGTTGGAATTTGTTGGGAGGAGGAGAGGGTTGTCTATTTACATGAGGCAGTTGTAACATTGCCTCAAGATTCCCAGATTCGCCAGCCTCCGAGATCATCCATGCTCAAAATGCATGCGCTCGAAGCACTCCTCAGTATGGGGAATGTTGGCATCTGTGCAGTAAGTGAAACCTGGTTCAAGGCTCCACAGAGCACCCCAGCACTACCGGGCTACAACTCATACCACACATTTCGGCCACAGAACATGGACCTAAACACAAAAGGAGGGGGTGTATCCATATTCATCAAGGATACCTACACCTCCAGGTTAGTGGCGCAGCATGATACCTCCGAGATCATCCATGTGCAACTAACATCAGGCAAATCTGCAATGCAAATTGTGGCCTGCTACAGATCATGCTCCATGACCCAGGACCACCACTCTGTCTTTCTAGAGACACTGGAAAACATGAAGTTCCTACCGAACACCCTGATATTGGGCGATTTCAATTACCCTACCATTAACTGGGAACACTACTCAAGTACAAACTCCCAGGTACAGCGCTTCCTGGAATTTATCAACACAAATGCCCTGGATCAGTTGGTAAACTCTTCTACCAGAGGTGAAAACACATTGGACCTGGTCATCACCAACATGGGCGACAGGTGTTCCACACCAGAGGTCAACCCATCACTGGTTAGATCAGACCATAAACTAATCACTCTGGATGTCCACACTCCACCACCTCCCCCAACTAAGGAAAGCACAGCAAAAAACCTTTCTAAAGCAAACTTCACCTTACTTTAAGGCAGAGGTGGTAAGTTTCACAGCCCCCATGCTAAAGGATAACGCTGTCCAAGATGCAGAAACCTTTACAAATGCACTCTGTGAGCACCTACAAGGATGCAGGTATCATGCCATCCCTAGCAAAACCAAGACTCACTCCCTTAAGAGAAGGAAACCAGTCTGGTGAACCCTTGCCATAAACAGGCTATACAATAGAAGGAGGAAACTAGTTCAGAAAAAAAGCAAATCCCAAAAAGGAAAGACATCCCTGATCAGTATCAAGTAAGAAACTAAGGTCTCTCATAAAATCCTCCAAGGCTAACTTCGAAAGAAAAATAGCCAAGGATTTGAAATATAACCACAAAACCTTCTTTAGCTATGACAAGAATCTAAGTGGCAACTCACAGATATGCTCTGAGCTAGTGCAAAATAGCACAAAATATACTGAACCCACTGATATTGCCAACATCCTGGCAGATAGATTCCGTGCAAACGTCACCCCCCCTCTCACCCCCAAAAGGGCCCACAACAATACTGGAAAAGTGTAGTGTCCATGAAATCACAGATGCACAGGTGAAAACAGCCCTTTCAAAAGCCAAAAGCACAGCATCAATGGGGCCAGATGCTGTCCCAGGCTGCATCTTGCACAAACTACAGAACAAACTAACCCCCCACCTAAACACACTTTTCAACCTCAGCCTCTTCACAGGCTACATGCCCATAGAATGGCGCACAGCAACAGTTATTCTGCTCCACAAAGGAGGGGCCACAACTGACCCTGTTACTATCGCCCCATAAGCCTGACTAGCCTGGTCTGCAAGGTTATGGAGTGCATCATCATGGAACTCATTAACAAAGACAGTGGGAACCTCCAAACACTTGACCCGACCCAGTTTTGCTTTGTTAAAGGCAGATCATGCCTACTAAACCTGGTTGACTTCATCAAGACAGTCACCAAGGCCATAGATGAGGGAAAGGTAGTTTACACAGCCTACCTTGACCTCGCCAAGGCATTTGACACCATTCCCCACTCAGGAATTATAGAAAAACTCACCAGCCTGAACATAAACCGCTACGTCACGAGATGGGTTGCCAACTGGCTTACAGACAGAACTCACACGGTAAAAATAGCGGGCTCCAGGTCCGACTCTAAACCAGTCACAAGAGGTGTCCCACAAGGGTCGGTCCTGGGACCCCTACTGTTCGGCATATACTTCTCAGAAGTACAGGCAAACACAGGAGGACTATGGCTAACCAAGTTCACCGATGACTGCAAACTGGGAGCCATAATTGACTCTCCGGCTGACACAGACATTCTCTAAAAAGGCCTTACTGAGACGGACACCTGGTGTCAGTCATGGTCTCAAGCTAAATGCCAAAAAATGCATAGTCATCCCATTTTGGAAAAACAAAACACCCATGAATTACCACATAGGTGGCAGACCCCTTAATACAGAAGAGGTAATAAGAGATCTGGGGACCCAGGTAGATAGTAATCTCTCCTTTGACAATCATATTGCCAATGTAGTTAGGAAATCCTTCTATGTAGCCCATCTAATTACTAAAGGGTTCGCATCTAGAAATAAAGAGGTTATAGTGCCCCTCTACTCGTCATTCATCAGTCCCATCATAGAGTACAATGCCTCGTTTGGGATGTACCTCACAAGACACTTCCAACAGCTGGAAAGACCACAGAAGTACCTCACCAAGAGCATTACTGGTCTCAAACATATGTCCTATGCAACCCGACTGGAAAAACACCAGCTGTACTTAGTGGCATATCGCTTACTCAGAGGTGATCTCTGCCTGACTTACAAAGCATTGTCCAACTCAGAATTGATGGACATGCTCCACCTAAAGAAATCCAAGTCACTGCGAACCACTCACTCTAGTAAGCTAAACCTCGCCACAACAATAAATAGAACATGCTGGAGGGATAGATTCCTGTCACAGAGACTCCCCATGCTTTGGAACAAAATTCCTAACTACATTAGGCAGAGCCCCTCACTAACACTCTTCAAGAGAAACCTTGACGAGTGGATGGGTAACAGAAAATACACCCCTGAGATAACTTCATTGGCTCTTCTTGACAGAGGCTCAGTTAATTAATCAATAGGGCAGCGAAAGCTGACACACTCTAGCTAGGCTTATAAATGCCCTCAGGCAGATAGCCTAGTACCTACCTATGAACCTATGAACATTCAACATACAAACAAAGCAAACACATAACATTTGTACAAAAGAGAGTACACTGCTTTTACAGTTTACAGAATATATATAATAACATGCTCTAGATATAGAGAGATTACTATCTTTCTGCAATTGGTAAGAAAACACAGTGTCTACGTACAAGAAAAAATGTTGCCAAATTACAGTTTCATACAAGTATTTATCTGTTAACCTTGATAGTTAAACTAGGTAGGGGACAGATGAGAGGAGAGGGTCTGTATGCAGGAGGAATGAAGATAAAATAGTGGTGATGAAAACAGGATAAACAGGGAAGAAAAATGAGACAGTAAGGGTGAGTAGAGGAGAAAAGGAAAAGTAGGTCGAGATAAGAGTAGGGCCTGTGTAGTACGAAGTCAACATTTAAAACAAATGGCAGCTCCATGTAGTGGATGCGTATTATTTAATAACTTCTGTTGAAAAGTGTTAGGGTTTATTTCTGTTGTCAGGTTTAGTGGGAAGGAGTTTTAAAACATATAGAGCATACAGTTTTATTATCTCTGGAGGTTACTAAATGGTTTAGTTGTTGTTTTTTTAGTATTTATTTTTGCTATAACGATTTCTTTTAAAATTCCAGTGTTAGCATTTCTGAATCATTTTTATGTAGCACTCTCACTAGCTACATAAGCTGTTATTTTTAATTTTTTAGAAAATGGTAGATCATTTGGAAACAGAGGAGTCAAATAAGTTCATCTGTTACTGTTACTCTCCCCCACCTCCTGATAGAAATATTATTATTTAGTCTGTGCAAGTGAAGTTCTGGGAACATGCCCACCCTACACTAACAAAGACACAGCACACACAGACAAACACACACATGCATAGGTTCTATCATGACTTGATGAATGAACTCTTGTAAAGCTAAATCAAGAGAAAACAAAATAAAGCTTTAGACAGATGAAAAGAAGCAGTTAAAAGCATTTTTGCACAACACATGTGGGGGAGCTTCACTTACCCACAGCCACTTGCCTAAATATACTAACTAGAGGGTTACAGAACTAAGGGAAGTAATGAAAAGACAAAAGTACGTTGAATCGTGCCAGTGCACAAACTGAAAGCACGCTGGCAGTGATTCTGTATAGGGAACGTGAATGGGAAGTTGTGGATCGGGGAAGAGTACTAAAAGGGCTGAAACTTTGTCCCGTGCACATATGACCAAAGGTAAGGGGTAGGGAAGCTGTGCTATTTACTGATATATAGGTAGATAGATAGCTAGATAGCTAGATAGCTAGATAGATAGATAGATAGATAGATAGATAGATAGATAGATAGATAGATAGAAAGATGTAGATACATAGATACAGAGACAGCTAGATATAGGTATCATAGGTTCATATGTAAGTACTAGGCCAGTCGTCCTTGCGGACCATTTTAAGCCTAGCCAATTTCCCTTTCAAAGGTAAGAATTAAACCCTTTTCCTGCTTATGAGACCTTGAGTTGGTATAGATAATTGGCACTCTTGTAAGGATTATTAAGATCAGGTCTTGTGCTACAGTAGTGCTGAACTAGGTTGCCTTTTAACTGATGTTAGGGTGCAATCACTGCACTTCATGCACTACATGAATATTACACGCTTACTATATGTATTGTTGACCAGAAATATAAATCAATTTAACAGTTAAAAACTTTATTCAGTGAAACAGAAATCAGCTTAGAAATCAAGTGATTTTTTTTTTTGTTTTGTTTTTACTATCTGAAACCCTCTACCTCACCATTCAATGAGTTGTCTAACACTAGAAAGATAAATATATATGCATTATGATGCTCAACTATGAACCAGAAGATCCACCATCCCTAATGCTTATAGTGCTAGAAAATGTAAATAAGGTCAACAAATAACAACAAAGGTCAATTTGTCAGCCATTGTCAAGTTACTGACATTGGGTCTATGTTCGGCTACCGAAAAATAAAAAAAACCCGAACGACAAAATACTGAACGGAAGACAGCAAAACCGACAATTACTGAAGAACAACATCACTGAAAATAAATTAATTGAATGGCCATAGTTGGCCAACAACCAGGAAGTGATGCGATGCATAAAGTAAGTGAAGAGAAACCTTTTAAATGTGCCTATTCCCCACTGTAGTGTGATCACAGAATTGTAATATATATATGATTGGAGGGTGTGGAGTGCACAACCCCCCCCCACATTGGGAGGTGTGGGGGGGTGCAGTCCCCCCACCTTGGTTGGTTGTGTTTGTGATGTTGGCTGACTATGGCCATTCAGTAACTTTTTTTTTTTCGATAATGTCATTCTTCAGTAATTGTCAGTTTCACTGTCTTCAATTTGATATTTTGCCATTTGGGTTTTTTATTTTTCAGTAGCGTTGTTGCCTCACAATAAGACGTTGTCCTGTTTGATTCTCAGCTAGAGCGTCTTCTGTGTGGAGACATGCGTGAATGGGCATACCTTCGTTGAAGGTTGTGCGTCAGGGCCGGCAACTCGGCGCATAAAAATCTACTGCCAATCATTAGCGGACCGGAGTTCCGCTGTGGCGACCCCTAACTGGGAAAAAGCCGAAAGACACAACAACAAGTAGCCAAACATAGACCCGTGACATCGTGAAGCACTCAAGAAATGACTTTTAATGAAGATAATCCAAAAAAGAGTGAGATACAAGAAATGATTGCATATGTAGTGTTTGGCAGTTCTTTCCATTGACAGCAGCCTTATCTCCTGCCTTTTGAGCTTCAGTAGAGAATGAGTTTGCCCAGACACTGCTACTCACAGCAGTGGAAAAAGAAGTTAATGGCAGACCAGTAACTGTTAGCTCATAAAATCACACCTAAAAAAAAACTGCAGCACAGAAAAATTACTTTTTTAATTAAAAATTATGAAAAAATAGTAGAGCACAATTATCCTTTGAAATGTGTGTTATGCATACAACTGTTACCAAATATGAGTGTCAGTGCCTGAACAGGTAGCTTGCTCACCTTTGATACTAGGAAAATTATTCCTCAGGTGAACAGTCCTTCTTTCACACCAACAAGGAAGATAATATGGTCAGAAAATAATGAACTTTTATTTCTGGCCAGTATTCGTAAAGAAGGACAGAAGGATACCTAGACAAAGGAAGAGGAATATTTCTGAAAGGGTGACGAAAATCTTATCATTTATACCTAAATATATTTTGAATGCACTATTATCATTAAGGGTGGACAATAAAGGGTGACCTAACAGGATGAGTACAGAACTCACAAAATTATTTGTTACTCTTGGGAGCAAATTATTGGTGGAAGGGAGGTACTTGACAGCTGCAGAATGAAAAAAAGAAGTTATGTACTTACCATAACGTTCCATGTGAGTTGTTCATCTTGCCTTCATTCTTTACTGATGGGTTCAGAGCCGATCCCTCACTCCGAGTCGGCACCTACTACAAAGCTCGAGGATTTCAAGTAGTTCTAGGCCAAGTACCTATCCCATGATGCACCATGAGTTACCTCAGATTTTGTTTGCTGCGTAAAATAATACCATATGTCATTCCATAAGAGAGAAAGTATAGAAGGGTTGAGTGACCAGGAAGGATCTAGCATTTTGGTCTTCTGAAAGCCCAGGAGGGGGTAGGAGGGAGGGACGTAAGAATGAAGGTGAGATGAACAACTCACATGGAACGTTATGGTAAGTACATAACTTCTTTATGTAAAGTTGTTCTATCTCACCGTTCATTCTTTACTGATTGGTAGCATCCCAAGCACCATCAACCTTGGGTGGCTCATGGGAGTATATTTCTCTGGACCATGGATCAAAAGGAGGCCCTGTCAACTTTGTAATGAGTGATAAAGGTATGAGGTTTTGACCAAGTGGCTGCTATGCAAATGTTATCAATAGGAAGTCTGGCAGAAAAAGCAGATGATGTAGAAACTGCTCAAGGGCATATTGGCAGCTGAATAAGCAAAGGTAATACAATCAGATAATCATTTAGACAGAGTTGTTTTAGTCACTGGCATACCCTTCCTGGTATCTGAGAATGAAACAAAAAGCTGGTCTGATTTCCAGAAATCTTTTGTTCTATCCAAATAAAATCTTAGCTGTCTTTGAACATCAAGTTTATGCAGCATGTACTCTAAATTGTTGGAATGGCTGGGGAAGAAAACTGGCAAATCAGTAATTTGGTTGAAATTAGTTTCAGTGCAAACTCTGAGTAAGAAAGAGGGGTTTGTTCGAAGTGAGACTCTGTCAGCATGGAAAATCAAATAAGGAGGCTTAATGGATAAGGCCTGAAGCTCTGACACTCTGCGGGCAGAAGTAATATCCACTAAAAAGATGGTTTTCCATGACAAAAATTTGAGGTCACATGAGGAAGCTGGTTCAAATGGTGGAAGAATTATGTGGAAAAGCATCAAATTTGGATTCATGGAGAATAGGGAGATTTCACAGGTGGTCTAATATGAAAGGTCCCTTTGAGAAAGTCTTTGGATAATTTGTGTGACATAATATTCAATCCTTCAAAATCCAGATGAAAGTTAGAAATGGCAGCAATTTGAACATGGACTGTTGCTGCTGCAGCTCCTTTATTGAAGATCATGGTTAAGAAATCTAGAATAGAGGCCACAGGGGCTTGGTAAGGATCAATATTGTTTTTAGAGGCCCATATAGAATTTTTTTTTCCATTTGCTGAGGTACAGCTTCCTTGTAGAGGATTTATGAGATGATAGGAGAATTTGATTCATCTTGCTGGAAAGGTTATGGAACCTGGTTTGATGGGAATTGGAGTAGCCAAGCTGTCAGCTTCAGGGACTGCAGAGAGGGATGAAGTTCCCCAATGAGTGTGTCAGAAGGTCTGGAACTGGGTCCAGAATTCAGGGGTCCTCCAAAAGATGAAGTCAAAGGAAATGGATGAAGTATCCTCTGGAAATGATACTTTGTACCCAGTTGTCATTTGATATTTTGAGCCAGGTGTCTGGGTACAAAGATAAGCAACCCCCGACTGCTTCCAGAGCAGGACAGTCGGTCCTTCTTTCAGGAGCACCAGTAGGGCTTCCCAAAGAAGTGATGTCTGTTGCCCTGGTGTTGTGGACCCCCACTGCCGTGAGGGCAGTGTCTTCTGTTATTGCCCCCTCCTCTGCCCCTGGAGGGAGGTTCACCACATGTTTCCTGAAAGACTCCTTGGGCTTTTCGGAACCACATTTTCCCTCCCCTTTGACCCTTGGTGTAGGGTCTGGTAGGGGTGGAAAAATGGACGCCAATGGCAGACAGAGTCTTTCCATCCTGTTCACACCTGGTTAAGGTTTCCTCGACTTTAGGCCCGAATAGGGATGAGCCATCAAAGGGGGTATTCATGAAGGATGACTTGAAGGATTCCTTGAAGGAACACAAGTGCATCCAGGAGTGTTGCCTAAGAGCAACTCCTGTACCCACTGCCCTACTTGCTCCATCAGCTGCATATGAAATGAGGCACATGGACGAGTTCACTATAGAATTGAAGGTAGCAAGCTGGGCAGCAACTTTGTCTGTAGCTCTTACAGCTACTGTACCCTGAAGAGTATCTCCCAGCTCTTTGAGGAGATCTCTTTGTAGTCTGGTAAAATGGGTTAAATAGTTAAGCAAACAAAGAGCAAAAGTCACTGAACTAAACATGCACTTCCCATATCTATCCATGATCCTGGAGTCTCTGTTAGGAGGATGGACAGGTAAGGAAGTTTCAGACATTTCCTTTTTGTTGGCTGCTGCCACCACCATGGCATCAACTGGCACATCTTTTATCACAAAAGATTTATATAGGGGGCAGAAATTAACTTATTAGGCCTCCTAGGGACAGGCTCCATAGTATGCGGAGACTCCCACGCCCTTCGTGAGACTATCTGCATCAGCTCATCAAAGGGCAGAGACACCCAAGAGGTGGAGGGCTGAGACCCGAAAGCCTTCAGGAGGACCGACTCATCCTCATTAGGGTTGGTGGACTGCTAGTCACCCCTCTGCCTAAGGATTTCCAGTATCTCAGCAAATGAGATAACCTCAGAGGGGGACCGTGGGAACCCTTCTGATTCATCCAAGTCAGTGTCAGATGTTAATGACTCCTGTGGGGAGTCTAAGTGTTTCCTCTTACACACACTCTTCCTGGGAACCTCATCAGTGGGAGCTTCTGCGCAGGTCTTGAAAGAGCATGGGCCACCCAATGGGACTTCCTGAGGCTCTGGATCTCTGTGCTTAGCAAGGATCTGTGAGGCAGAAGCAGACACAGGCGCTTTAGGGGATGAAGAAGCCAGACCTGAAGTTGGGGATGTCTTGGGAGACATAACTCTCTTCATGGCTTCGAAGGCACCTCTGCTCTGATGCGAAGGGACCGACAGACCCGAGGAAACTGTCGATACCCCCAGCACTGGGACAGTGGGCTCTGAGCCCAAGGTAGGAGCTGAGCGCATCTAAGCTGAAGCCCTGAGAGGCAAAATCAGAACCAACAAGTCGGTTTGACTATCGTCCCCAGATCCGACCAGAGAGTGTCGGCTCCTAGAGTCCTCGATCAGTGCCGAGGACATCAGAGTGAATGGAGCTGAAGACACTGGAGCAGGCATTGGCTCCGAAGGCTCCACAGTCAGTAGGTCCAACTACACTGGCTTCAAAGGACCGGTATGGCTCAGAAGAATAATAGATAAAGCTTCCATAAAGGTCAGCACACACACACACACACACACACACACACACACACACACACACACACACACACACACACACACACACACACACACACACACACACACACACACACACACACACACACACACACACACACACAAACACACACACACAGAAGCCTTTAAACCCAGGCTAACTAACTATTCAAAAGCCTTCTAATAAAAAACAAGCTAAAGATAAGCACACAAGCCTATAATTAAGGCTAACAAGCAAACACAGACAATATAATTTCAACAGCTAATAAACTATGCTGTAGAAAACGTGTGACAAAGGATCACTGACTAAACAGTTACTATTCACTAATGAATCACACTATACTATGCTAATAAGAAAAATGACAAAAGGTCACTGAACAAGTAATATTTTTTGTCAGAAATTTTAAATAGGCCTATCAGAAAAAATGAGGCCAAGTATAAAGCTAGGAAACAGCACACAGGGAAGGGAACTCTATAGAAAAGCTTTAAGAGCTTATCTAACCTAAAAATCTATCTACTGTAGTGAAAAAAGTAACAACAGTATTTGAAAAATAGTAAAGTATTTAAAGTTTATTGGCCCGAGCTATCAGGAACCTCCGATCAGTTGCAGTGGCAAACTAGATCTGCGGTAACTCAGGGTGCATCATGAGATAGGGACTTGGCCTTGAGCTACTTGAAATCCTCGAGCTTTGCAGTAGGTGCTGACTCAGAGCTGAGGGATCGGCTCCAAACCCATCAGTAAAGGATGAATGGCAAATAGAACAACTTCACATCAGCTGTTATCCAGAAATCTAGCAGTATATTACATATTTTATTTATTTTACATTTGTTGACCGGGCTAGTCTAACTGGATATATGTCCATTTTCAGTAGAGGCTTGGGGAGAAAAGCTCCAAGCATGAACAGTAACAAAGTTAACAATATATAACAAAGACATGTATAATAACAGTACAGAGGTAGCATTGGTTAAAAGAAAAAATATAGTATTAAAAATATAGACTATAGACATTATGCTAAAAGTTAAACTAAAAAAAAAAAAACAAGTATACCAAACAAAGGCAAGAGAAACGAACTTGCGCGACGAAAGTATAATGGCACAAAACCCACAAAATGAATGTCAGACTGAATGAGTGCTCGACAAAGGTTTAATATAACAATCCACAAAACGAAAATAAGACAATGTAAAATAAGCGCTTTTGTTTGGCTCCTGCCAAACTTTTTCAAAACAGTTACACATCACTTCCTGCTGTTTAAATAGATTAAGTTGGTGATGTAAGCAATTAAATTCATTCAAAAAATTAAAGAAACAATGTACGTTAAAGACTTTAAACACTTTAAAAACAGTGCCTACGAAGCAATGCTTTGACAAACAGCACAAATGCCATCTACACAAACAATGCACTCAAAACTGTGCTTAACAAATACTTGTAAGGTTGTCAAAAGTTTTTTTAAAAAAGTATATTTGAGAAATGTACTTGAATGTATGAAAAATATATATAAAGCGTACATCCAAAGAAGCAGCGTGTAATCAACGCGTATGAAATACGCTCGTAAATCCAAACCATTATTCAAAGAAATCCAAATGTATAGAATGTGTGCAACAAATCTAATAAATGTATTTACGTGGAAATAAAACGTCACTTAATATCAACCTATGATAAAATAATAATGTAATTGCAATGTAAAGAAAATTATATAGTAATGTACAGTGTATGATAACATTTCAATATAACTAGTATGTATGATTGTGATATTTAAGGTGTTTTTTTGTATATATGTAAAAATTGTTTTATATATGAAAAAGGTTGAATTAACTTCTCAACAATAATAATACTAACAATTGTGCGCTTGTATAAAAAAGCTCAACCCGTATTCATGAGGTTTGAAACAGCCTCTGAAATGGTCGTACAGTGAAAACAATAATTGTTAGTGCATTCCATGAATGATATTCATAGTATTGATTATAAAGTATATATATATATGTTTGTAAATACATGAAATACCAACAATCATATACATATTTTCTTAGTTAACCTGCAACAATGTCTCTAAAAATAGTGACATTTTTTAAAAATAATGCAATAATGGATGATAAATAAATAATTAAATAATTAATTTAGTTAATATTCCTTAAAAATTTGAATATAAAACTTTGAATGTAAAACATATATATGCACATGAATATTCACATTAAATAAAGTCAAATATTAGATGTAAAGTGCTTAATATATGATAATAAATAGTTAAATAATTGATTGATTAATAAATTAAATAAATAAATATTATATTAAATAACAATAAGGACAATTTTTACCTCGCTAATGATTTTAATTTTAAAATACTAACAATAGATAAACAGTTATTCAACCCTGGCCAATTGTTTGCATTCAATCTTAATTGCCATTCAAGCTCACATCTTTCTAATAATAATTGCCAGGCACCACCTCTAATATCTACCTTCAGGACATCCAACACAACAAATCTAAAATTGTGCGATGTATTTGTACCAATATGTTTAGCTAAGGCATTTAATTCATTTCCATCTCTTATAGCCCTTATGTGTTCACCTACACGTTCTTTAAATTAAAATTAAAATTAAAAATAGAGGTTATCCTGACAAATGAATACATAATATTATGAACGAAGTAGTGTATAAAAGAGATAATTTACATTTTATACCTTTATTAAACCAGGTAGAAAAAACTACATTTAACACATCGAGTTCAAATGTAGTAAACTTGGACAATGACGTTAATAATCACACCACAATGATTCAAACCAACATTGAAACACCAAATAACACAGGAAAGTTACCATTTACTAAGAGTTTCATTACAACTTTCAATTCTGATAGTGTTTCTATAAACAACATTTTAAGGAAGAATTTGGCAGATTATTAAGGCGGATACAACATTACATTCTCCTTTTGCTAACACTCCATCTATAGTGTATAAAAAATGTATGAACTTGAAAAAACACTTGGAAAACATGTATAAAACAAAACACGGAAAAACCTTTAGATGTGGTAGATGCAAATATTGTAATTACGTATTTGAAATGAATGAACTGATGATAAACAATATTGAGATTTGTTTAAAGGACAAAGCTTGCTGCAATACAGAAAAAGTTGTTTATTGTGCCTTATGTAATGATTGTACCTCATTTTACATAGGTAAAACAGAAAGGAAATTTATAGAACGTGTAGGTGAACACATAAGGGCTATAAGAGATGGAAATGAATTAAATGCCTTAGCTAAACATATTGGTACAAATACATCGCACAATTTTAGATTTGTTGTATTGGATGTCCTGAAGGTAGATATTAGAAGTGGTGCCTGGCAATTATTATTAGAAAGACGTGAGCTTGAATGGCAATTAAGATTGAATGCAAACAATTGGCCAGGGTTGAATAACTGTTTATCTATTGGTAGTATTTTAAAATTAAAATCATTAGTGAGGTAAAAATTTTCCTTATTGTTATTTAATATAATATTTATTTATTTATTTATTTAATTTATTAATCAATTAATCAATTATTTAACTATTTATTATCATATATTAAGCACTTTACATCTAATATTTGACTTTATTTAATGTGAATATTCATATGCATATATATGTTTTACATTCAAAGTTTTATATTCAAATTTTTAAGGAATATTAACTAAATTAATGATTTAATTATTTATTTATCATCCATTATTGCATTATTTTTTAAAAAAATTGTCACTATTTTTAGAGACATTGTTGTAGGTTAACTAAGAAAATATGTATATGATTGTTGGTATTTCATGTATTTACAAACATATATATATATATATATATATATATATATATATATATATATATATACTTTATAATCAATACTGTGAATATCATTCATGGAATGCACTAATAATTATTGTTTTCACTGTACGACCATTTCAGAGGCTGTTTCAAACCTCATGAATACGGGTTGAGCTTTTTTATACAAGCGCACAATTGTTAGTATTATTATTGTTGAAAAGTTAATTCAACCTTTTTCATATATAAAACAATTTTTATATATATACAAAAAAACACCTTAAATATCACAATCATACATACTAGTTATATTGAAATGTTATCATACACTGTACATTACTATATAATTTTCTTTACATTGCAATTACATTATTATTTTATCGTAGGTTGATATTAAGTGACGTTTTATTTCCACGTAAATACATTTATTAGATTTGTTGCACACATTCTATACATTTGGATTTCTTTGAATAATGGTTTGGATTTGCGAGCGTATTTCATATGCGTTGATTACACGCTGCTTCTTTGGATGTACGCTTTATATATATTTTTCATACATTCAAGTACATTTCTCAAATATACTTTTTAAAAAAAAAATTTGACAACCTTACAAGTATTTCTTAAGCACAGTTTTGAGTGCATTGTTTGTGTAGATGGCATTTGTGCTGTTTGTCAAAGCATTGCTTCGTAGGCACTGTTTTTAAAGTGTTTAAAGTCTTTAAGGTACATTGTTTCTTTAATTTTTTGAATGAATTTAATTGCTTACATCACTGACTTAATCTATTTAAACAGCAGGAAGTGATGTGTAACTGTTTTGAAAAAGTTTGGCAGGAGCCAAACGAAAGCACTTATTTTACATTGTCTTATTTTCGTTTTGTGGATTGTTATATTAAACCTTTGTCGAGCACTCATTCAGTCTGACATTCGTTTTGTGGGTTTTGTGCCATTATACTTTCGTCGAGCAAGTTCGTTTCTCTTGCCTTTGGGTTGGTTTGCTTTTACTCTTATTGTCTTGGTTTGTGGTTTAAGTATACTAAACACAAGTTGGGTATGAGCAAAACAGAGTATGCAGGGTTACATGAGGCAAACTGTTCACCATATAATTACATTAAAGCTATACTCCCTGTCACTGCAGATTATACTATACAACGTCATAGATAATATTCCATGAACTCACATCCTTGACTGTCTATACATAAGAGAGGCCATCAATGGTGACATCTGCATTCTTACTGGACTATACGCCTTATTATTGTTTATGAGTAAAGTTTTTGGGGTTGCACCCTGAGAAAACTTCAAACTGCAAGTTACAGTGAGTAATTCTATTTTTAATATTAAATGAAATATTCATATGGCACAGTGAATCTTCTTAGAGCTGTGTAAGTACAAGCCAAATATTTAATGCTGCTCCTCCTTCAGAGGGCCCATAAGTGGCTTTTAAATTCTTGCAATTACTTTCTGAAAATTCAGACCCCACATATCCCATGTAACTATACTTTTGTTCTGTAAAGTATTTATAACACCTCATCCTGGTCCCCCTTTGACAACATCTTAGCTTACTCCTAGTAGCCATAGGTCAGGTAAGGAAGTGGCTTGTTTCTGCCATTTAATAACTGTTTTGATGTGTTGATCTGGTACATGTGGAACATGTTCCTGCTGTCTTTGAATATATGTATCTGCTGTATGAAGTCTTCATATAACCTTATCTTTCATTACGTTGTTTGCCATATTACAGGTATGTGTAGTACAGACATATAGTTTTATCAGTCTGTTTCACACAGAAGTATAAACACCTGTTTTCTATTGGTCTGTTGATATTGCTGCAATTTCCTGTAATAACCAGGCTACAGTTTCCTATCATATGATCTGCTATATGCTTTGTATCATTATAGCACTACTGTTTTCCATAATGCTTATTAGCCTGCATGCTGTACAACATTTTCTTTAAAGTTCACTTGTTAACCCCCTTGTTTCAATTGCATGATCACTAGCACCATTGTGTCATTATTGTCCACTGCCTAGCGCTCATATATTTTCCTATTTCCATTACAGGCTTCCCCCCACATGCAGGTAGTACTGCAGATGAGTTGTAGTAAGTTACTTGACAAAGGAACACCTGCTATTTTTAATTTTATATTTTAGAAGGTGTGTTTTGCCTGTCCAGTATATTTAACATATAATTATGTGACAGTAGACAATACATTTCAAAGTCACATCCTGGCCTAACTATACATAAGGGCATCCATCCATTGCCCACAGTCACATTTTAGTGTACTTTACAGGTGTTATTGTCTGTTTTTGGGATAAGCACCCTGGACTAACTCACAGGTGCATATGTGACAGGTTACTCCCCAAATTCCCTGCCACCCCTACTTCCCTACATTTATACTTTAGTAACCACACTGCATATGTGACAGGTTACTCCCCAAATTCCCTGCCACCCCTACTTCCCTACATTTATACTTTAGTAACCCCTACTTCTCTACATTTATACTTTAGTAACCCCTAGTTCCCTATAGTAACCCCTACTTCTCTACATTTATACTTTAGTAACCCCTACTTCCCTACATTTATACTTTAGTAACCCCTACTTTTCTACATTTATACTTTAATAACCCCTACTTCCCTACATTTATTTATTTATTTATTTTATTTTTTTTATTTTACATTTGTTGACCGGGCTAGTCTAACTGGATAAATGTCCATTTTCAGTAGAGGCCCGGGGAGAAAAGCTCCAAGCATGAACACTAACAAAGTTAACAATATATAACAAAGACATGTATAATAACAGTACAGAGGTACAATTGACTAAAGACATTATGTTAAAAGATTAAATTAAGTAAAAAATAACAAGTACACTAAGCACAAGCTGGGTATGGGCAAACAGAGTCAGGTCCTTACATTTATCCTATTACTATGAGAAAAAAAGAGAAATCAGTAGATTTGGAGGTATAGGCTAGGGGAGAGGGGAAGGGGTATGAGCAGGAGGGGAAAAGTTTCAGTCTGGGTTAGCACAAGGACAAAGCCACTGAGTTTTAAGATTTATACTTTAGTAACCCCTACTTCTCTACATTTATACTTTAGTAACCCCTACTTCCTTACATTTATACTTTAGTAACCCCTACTTCTCTACATTTATACTTTAGTAACCCCTACTTCCCTACATTTATACTTTAGTAACCCCTACTTCCCTACATTTATACCTTAGTAACCCCTACTTCCCTACATGTATACTTTAGTAACCCCTACTTCTCTACATTTATACTTTCGTAACCCCTACTTCCCTACATTTATACTTTAGTAACCCCTACTTCTCTACATTTATACTTTAGTAACCCCTACTTCTCTACATTTATACTTTAGTAACCACTACTTCCCTACATTTATACTTTAGTAACCCCTACTTCTCTACATTTATACTTTAGTAACCCCTACTTCCCTACATTTATACTTTAATAACCCCTACTTCCCTACATTTATACCTTAGTAACCCCTACTTCCCTACATTTATACTTTAGTAACCCCTACTTCCCTACATTTATACCTTAGTAACCCCTACATCTCTACATTTATACTTTAGTAACCCCTACTTCCCTACATTTATACTTTAATAACCCCTACTTCCCTACATTTATACCTTAGTAACCCCTACTTCCCTACATTTATACTTTAGTAACCCCTACTTCCCTACATTTATACCTTAGTAACCACACTCCCAAACACATTTTTCTCACCATTATTTTCATCATGGTGACAAACTCGGTTGCACTCAGTCTGCAGTAACTGTATCACCAAGCAGTTTCATATCCAAACCTTCTCTCCTCTTGCCACACCATAGTAAAGATATGTTGCCATAACTTAATTCCCTAATACTTTACTAACCAGCAATCTTTATTGTTACACCACAACTCTTCCACATTACTGCCTTATAATCTGACACTTTCCCTCATAGTTTTTCCTGTTTCAACTTCAAGTGCCCAGACTTCCAAGCACCATACCACTGCTGACTCAGCACATGACAACTCTCACCTATCAGTCCAGCTCCAAATGTTAAATAGTGCACCTGTACAACTATTCCCTCTTGCCTTTTTACTGCAACAACCTCCTCATTCCTCAGTACCCACCCAACTCTAATAGACACCCCACCTCTCAACTACTGCTTTCATTTTTGCATGCTCCACCTCATACCAATTTTTTTCTTTTATTACATGTAGCTACGGGCATCATCTATGACTGTGTCCTCGTGTTATGCTCCCCAAAACCTTTCCACTGGCATTCATACGCCCCTGCTCTTACTTCCCCATGAGTTAACATGTCTCTGTCAGCCTTTAACCTAACTTCTGTATACCTGTTAAAATCATCCTACCTTCTCATCAAATCTAGTAATTACCTATGTTCTCAAAAATACATATTAAAACTCAGATATTCCTAGCAAGCACACCTCTCATCCTATATCAATGCAACTATGTATCAGTAGAGATTTTCATTCTAATGCAAAACCAGTATCGACAAAAAACGATAGTTTAGCTCCTAATGATTCTAATCCTATTACTGCTAGAGAACAAGAACACTCATCCATGTACCTGCTTAACTGAATAAACTACTGGAAACTTCAACAAGGTGTCTTTATTCCTACCACAGGGAGGGTATCAGAGAGAGAGAGAGGGTCTCCTAGATCTGTTAGCTAAAGTGGTTTTAACTGAACTAATTCTGTATACTCTGGTTCTTGTTAGTCCTGTCACCCTCTGGGTCACAGGTGAGATACCAGACTTCACTTGAGCCCTCTGGATTACTAGTTTAAAGAATCCAGGCACGTGGAATTGTCTGTATCTAGAAGGTTTTCTAGAAAAGACATAGCTCATCAGTACCTTCCACAAGGCTTCATGACTGATAAACTTAAAGCCTTTGTCAGTTCAATTAAAGTCATGCATATAGCTTGATGTCTTTCCCAGCACTTTTCTTGGATTAGCCTACTTACAAATATTGTGTCTGCTGTCTCAATAGATAGACTGAATTCATACTAGGGATTCAGTTTTATACATCCTAAGGCATGCTTCAATATATTCCCAGTATCATTTAAAGCTTTGTGTTTGCCATTCTTGTTGGATATCTGTTTATCTTAAATACACCATCTTGCATGATTAATTAAGAATTATTAAAAAGCTTCATTTGTATAATGTGTATCTCTGAGCAAGTCACTTAACCAGATTACCTCTGAAAAGGCATTTCTGTGTAACTGGTTAACCCAGATAACAAATAAGTAAACAAGTGATTATACAAAGCTACGTCAATATATTGTCATGTGTTCTTGATGTGACCAAGACTTTTGGCGCTATCCTCCATGCTGATATTGTTAGAAAAATTAGACACACAATGTAAACGTCTATGTTATCTGCTGGATTGTAAACTGGCTATCAACAGATCCCAGGTTTTGAAAGTTGCTGGTACCCTCATTGAATGTAAATTTGTAATTTATGGGGTACAACAGGGATCGGTATTGGGCCTTCTCCTATTTAGAATTTATTTTGCGAACATCCAGTCTAACATGCCAGAAGTGTGCTTGAACTAGTTTGCTGTGGACTGCAAGATGAACAATGCTGTTTCCTCATTCGCTGATATTAAACATCTCCAGCAAAGCCTGGAATGTGCACTTACCTGGCACACCAAAAATAATCTCAAGTTAAAAGCAAACAGTGTAATATAGTTACTCTTGGCAAAAAAGCTGTTTCTATCTTGTATATTATAAATAGTGTTTCTCTTCAGTAATTCATGGTAATAAGAAACATGAATACTTATGTGGATATCACTCTCTCACTTGATCATCATGTTTCCATCATAGTCAGGAAATCTTTCTGTCTGGCTCAGTGAATTCTCTCGGGAATATCTTTGAGATCCATGGAAGTCATCCTACCACTATACTTTCCCATGCCAGAGTCTTCAATGAATATAGTATCCCATTTGGTAGTTGGAAATACAAGCATATTACTTAATTAGAAAGGACCCAAGGATACTTTACCAGGAAAACTAAAGGCCTTAAATTGTTCAAGCATCCCATTAAATTAGCATAACTCTCCGTGTATGCAGTAGCCTACAGGCTCATCCAAGTGGCCTGTCTTTCTCTCTTTTCAAGCCATGAAAGTCACGGTCCTGTCCTCTTTGGCCTCCTGTTTCTTTGCAAAACCAGTGGCTCTAAAAACACCTACACTAGAGACATAAATCTACACCAACAAATAAATAAGACTCACAGGGGAGAGAGAGAGTCCTAACTCAACATATTCTCCACCAGTGGAATAAATTACCACTACAGGTTAAACAAAATACTACTTTTAACTACCTTTAGGGCTAGTCTTGATGACTGGATGGGCGGACACAAATTTGCACTAGGATTGTCATGTATAGCCTGGTTCGATTAAATGCTTGAAAAGGATGGCCAGAACTTTAGAGAGTGTCTGCTTAAAGTTGTACATAACCAGATAATCTTATGATTCTCATGATCTCTTGCCTAGTATTGCTCTTGTATTCTTATGTTTACAAGAAAAACAATTTACACATTGCAAGAGTGCATCTTGTACATCAAAATAAGATAATATAATAATGTTGAAAACAACATATTTTTGTACTTACTGCATCATGTGGAGTGAACTAGTTATTTTTAAGTATTTATATACTTACCTTGTAGTAAGTGAGACACCAGCAATGCTGCACTGGTCTCATTACAAGGAAGCTGTCCTTTTGTCAAGTCTTGCTTCAGTTGCAAAGTAAACAGATACCTGAAATATTAACAGTGTTTGCTATCCATTTGAATTAGTCAGGATGAATAAATTATATATCAATAAAATCTGACTATTAATTTCCTGCACATATAGCATAATATTTCTAAATTAAATTTCTAGTTTAAGCTATCTAATAGATAGAGTAAACATTGCAAGGTAAATTATTTAAATTTGATGACTGTATGTGTCCTGTATTTCACTGAAGTTATACAGTGCATAAGGTTCATTCACGATTAGTTTTATCACAAATCCTAAAAACATACTTATTATCTCTGCGGAGTCCATGGACAGCTGATTCAAGTGCACTAGTAACAGTGGTAGAGTATGACCAGTAAACCCTAAACACTGGTGGTCAATGGGGGTTAATGGTCTTGACAGCAAACTGGATCATCTAATTTTTCTTGAATGCAACATTGCAGCAGCATATGGGAACATTGGCTGACGTCATACTCTGTAACCTCCTGTTCTATAGCAGTCCATAATTTACATCAGAAAGGTTGAACAGGGATGGCCATATGCTTTTGTGGAAGTCCAGCTGTATTTTCTGAGACCTAATAAATAGTGTGATTTCCAAAACCCTGGGACCTGGTTGTGATCAACTAAATCGAAATTTGCTGTATCTGAAAGAATTCCTCCTTTTCTGAGGCACAGCAATCTTAGAGATACTATATATAAGTGGTAGGGGTGTGCAGGTGTACAGACCCCACATTGTGGGGTACAGAGAGGCTTTCTCCTGCAAAAAACACTTTTAATGCATAACAGTAGCTTTTATATTTCATTGGTTCACCTGCAGGATTTTGCTTAATTTTTCAGAGATTCAGGGCTGTCAGTGCAGAGGCTCAAACTTCCAACACAGTGCTGCCTTTCTGGGCTACTATCCACTAGTACAATACACATGACCATCAAAGTTTATTTATGCAGCACTACTGCCATGCTATATATGCCACTGTGCATTTAAATATGCAAACTATATCTTCTCCTCCCATCTCACCACAAAAAATGTCCAGTGCATACAGGATTGGTGCCTCCCAAACAGATGGTGGGGTCCGTGGGACAAACCACATTTATATATATTGTCTGAATCTGATAGGATGTACATGCAAGTTTATTATGCTAAAGGTTTCATACAGAAAAAAACATACATATAATTTATGCAAAATTCCCAGAATGTGCTGTGCTTAAGGCTGGCAAAGCATATGTTGTGAGTATATCGCTTTAACACTTCATATATAGCACTTATCTGTACCATGTAAGCATAACACACACAGCCTACCGTACACAGCAATGACATATATTAAACAATATTGTATGAGTGCTTACCTTGTCATCTCTTGAAGCTGCCCAGGGTCTGGTGGAAAAAACTTCACTTTAAATCTGAAAAGGATTTCCTGGGGACCTGGGAACATAATTAATTTTTAGAAGATATTTTGCAATACATTTTTCTATTAAAACTCTAGTTTTCAGGATGACCACAGTAAGAAAAGTTGCCAGACTGCTTCATTTTCATGTACAGAACTCTTAATCAGATGCCACACTCATATTCGTTTGTACTTTGTACAGCACAACATCCAGATGGACACAATGTCATAATTACATTAATTTAGGCTTGTTTTGAGCAAACTAAAGAGATTAGTAGAAATATAAAGACAAATCAATCTGACTACCATGGTCCAGGGCACAAACTTTTAATAAAATAAAAAGTATTTAAAATAGATGAGCACTGTCAGGTTACTCAAAACCCTTCATCAGATCTATAAAACAAAAACACTT
Source organism: Protopterus annectens (assembly GCF_019279795.1). Lineage (NCBI taxonomy): Eukaryota > Metazoa > Chordata > Ceratodontiformes > Protopteridae > Protopterus > Protopterus annectens. The sequence continues at coordinate 652,708,688 of NC_056749.1, read as the reverse complement.
CTAGCTATTTAAAACATTACTAGCCAGTCAGCAATCATTCATTGACTCACACCCTTTTATTATTTCTAGGGTTGAATCAAAGCTGAAACATTCACTCAAAGCTATTGGATATAACATTCATTCAGCTCACCACAATGCACAAATAATAAAATACATTAACGTGAATAAGTGGTTAGTTCAAAACCAATCAAACACCATAAAGGCAGTTCACAGAAATGCTGTTAGCCAATAAGAAAAACTGTATCCACATAAATAAATGATTTGTTGATGACCAATCAAACATCATATCGGCTGTTTACAGAAATACAGTAAGTGGATCATCTTCTGTTGCTGTTGTTGTTGTTCGAAATATTAAAATTGCATAGGTTATCCTGGAAGAGATGAGGAGATGATTTGATATATACAAAAAGTCAAGTCAATTCAAAGTCAAGTCAAAGTAAACTTTATTGTCATTTAGATCTGCACATAGTGCAGCTATACAAAATTGCATTGCTTTGTTCCCAGTGCAAGATACATACATACATACATACATACAGTTACTATTTAGTAATAGTAGGACAGACACTTACAGACATTACATGTATAAAAATGTGCCATTTAGGATATTGCACAAACCTGAACTTTCATATTAACAAGTACATGTGAAGCAAAAATATTGCATAGAGTAGTACACATTCAAGTTTCAGGATAGATGAAGATTTTTGGATAGTGCACTAAAGTATGCTTCTAGTAGTAGTGATCTTAGAATAAATGGACATGAGAGTATGTCATTTACAGGATTTAGTCAAGGCAATATTCAGTTAATTGGTTGAAAAAGCAGAATGGCTTCTGGCATGCCTGTTGTTAGAGTTCAGCAATCTGGTGAATAAGGGGAAAGCTTCTATTGAGCCTGGAAGTCTTACAGTGCATGCTGCGGTAATGTGCACCCGAGGAAAGGCAGGAGAACATACCACAAGCAGGGTGAGTAGGGTAATTTATTATCTTTCTAGATCTTCCAATACATTGAAATTCATGTAAGTCATTTAAGGATGCTAGTGGAGACCCAATGATTCTTTCTTCTGCTGTTAGTACTCTCCAGAGAACCTTGCGATCTGAGGCATTATAGTTCCCATACCAAACTATGTTGTTCATCAGTACACTCTTGATGGCTCCCCTACAAAACGCAAAAACACCTCAATGTTGACGAAATTTTTTATTCTAGTGATTATCAGGATATGAAAATGATAGCCATTGAGATTATCAGCATTAAATGTCTCACCAGAGACTTAGCTTGCTTTATAGTTTGGATATCCCATGTGATTATAATGATATCTGTTATTTCTTTTGTTGACATAAGGATCTGAGTGTTTTTAATAAATAGTTACCTAGGGCAGCAGCACTATAAATGGTATTAGAGCTGATATATATCTCAAGGAATGTGCATCTGCTTTTAGATAATGATTGGATAATCGGTTCTCTGTGAATCGCCCTTATAGTTTTTGATTGGTCATGAACCAAAGTTTTATTCACAATGACATAATTTTAATATGTAGGAGATGACTGGCTGACTATATTTGTATGAACAGCCCATATGGTATTTGATTGGAAAGACAGGTACAGACCATCCCTGCCATAGCAGGAAGGCTTGTCACTAACATAACCGATCCTGTAGAATGACCCCAGCTACACACAGAGACAGTTACTAAAGCCAATGATGCTGCGTTTGAATCTCAGTATCATTCTCACTGATAGCACAAATGCCACTAAGAACAGTGTCTTTCCTGCCACAGACATGTGCATGGAAAGCTCAGTCATAAGCTGCTGTATGTCCCTCTGGGTCATTCACCCCTTGTGGGCCAATATCAGGTCATAATCATATTTATCTGGACAGAGGGTTTTGACAAATGAGGTCAGAAAAGCTCATTCTAAGTTTATTTTTATATATTTAAAAGAGTGGAGTGTTGATGGATTTAGTACTCTGAGACTGGGTTAAAACATGGAAACTAATCTTATCCTGGGTGGCAGGGTGCTATATTTTTAATTTTTCTGTAAAAACAAAAGTCATAAAAAAACTGAGCTTATAATATAGGGCAGCCCCTGTTATCATTAAGTGCCATTGTTAGAGGAACGGTTTATCACAGGGTTCAACATAACAGCAAAAGGTAAGAAAAAGGGGGTATTATTAAGAACTTGAAATCTGCAAAAGAACATCTGGATATAGTTAAGGCTAAGCTAAATAAGGTATTAGAACTGGGCAGATTGGCAGGCCTGTTTCCTCACCCGACCATAAGAGCAATCAAGGTTTCACCTATAGGTATAGTTCCCAAAAAAAAGCCAAGTAAATTTTGTTTCATTCACCACCTGCCATATCCAGAGGAGAAATCTGTGAATGATTACATAAATGATTAAGGCCCTTCGGTGCATTACGCTTCATTTGCTGAAGCGGTTAGGAAGGTGAAAGAGAAAGGGAGAGGTGCCCTTATGGCAAATGCAGACTTAGAATTTGCTTTTAGACTTTTATTCATTGCTACTAAAGACCAGAGGTCAGTATGCTTAGTTTATAAAGGTCAATATTACATGGATAAATTCATGCCAGTGGGTTGTTCGATTGCTTGTGCTACATTTGAAAAGCTTAGTACCTTTTTGCATTGGTTGGTGGCATACAGGTTAGGGGAGGACAACATTGTTCATTACTTAAATGATTTTTATTTGTGGGGAGGAAAGATATGGGAGAATGTCAGTGAGCTGTGTCCTATTAGCAATGGGTAAAGTGGAGAGCCCAAAAAATAGATTATCATTTTGGGCATAGCGACTGATAGCTTGAATGGTCATTGTAGGCTTCATATAGATAAGGTACAAAAGTTACTTTAGCTTTAACATTTAGTGTTAGGTCAGAATGAGATGACATTCAAACAGTTACAAGAGCTAGTGGGGTTGATGAACTTTGCAAACAGAGTAATACCAGTGGGGCATTATTTAATTAGGCGGCTGCTGCCAAAGGGTCCTGTTGCACAAAGCCACACCACCGGATTAGGGTTTCACTAGGAATGGAGGAGGATTTTTTAACAGATTACAATGGGGTAGCAATATGACAGGTGAGGGGCAACCAACCTCTGCTTCAAATGTTTGCAGACACTGTGTGGGGAAAGTGGTTTTGGGGGTTATTTCCAAGGACACTGCTTTAGTGCAGCATGGCCAAGTCAAGTTAAAGGCAGGGTAAGCCTTTCAATCACTGAGATGGAACTGTTTTCCAGTGGTAGTGGCCTTGGAAATATGGGAAGAACAGATGAAGGATAGCGTGGTTTGGCTTTGTTCAGATAACAACAGTATAGTACATATAGTGAACAATCAATTAGGGGGTAAAGGAGTGTTAGGCAGAATGATGAGGCATTTTACTTTTAAGTGCTTAACACTAAATGTTTCAGTTAAGGTGCAACACATACCAGGCATTGATAACTCATTAGCAGATTCCCTTTCTCATTTCAGTGGCCGTAGTTCTGGTTGCTGGATCCAAATGCAAACTTTACTCCAGACTGAGTGCCAGATCACTTATGGCTTTATGGGCAGATGAGAATGGTGGCTAATGTGTAATGCCCTCAGTGGACGGCAATGGTAAGGTATAAGAAATGCATATAGCAATTTCTGCAGACTAGATTATCCATAGGCTGGCAACTAGCCTGGCCAATTACTCCTCAAGAAATCAGGGCTTACGTTTTGGTTATGAAGGAAAGAGGTTGAAGTTTGGGGATGGCAAGACGCACAGTATCAGCTTTGAAATTGTTTCATCAGGCTCTAGGGTTGATAGACTTTATTTATTTATTTATTTATTTGACATTTGTTGACCAGGATAATCTGACTGAGAAGCTGCCATTTTTCAGCAGAGGCCCAGGGAGAAAAGCTCCACATAACAAAAATTAACATCAAATTAAATTACAAAATATAAAAATTAACAAGAAATTACATAACAAATATAAAAAAAATTAAAAGTTCACAATAATTCTGCAATGGGTGTTATAGGTAGAAGAAAGAAATATGAATAATTTACAGATTAATAAAACAAGTATAAATGCTTTAGTATTAGGACCAGGTAGAGTTAGGACTTAGCTAATTAATTTCAATTACAGTCAATGTTTGAAGGCTGGGGGAGGCAAATGTCAAAGATTCTAGACAACAGGTACTCCATAGGACCAGCAGTTCTACGCAAACTATGGCTCATATTAGCAGTTTTATGAAGTAGCATGATTTATAGCTGCTTTTCTGTTGGCTTTTTGTGGGGTATTTAGGTGGCCAGAGACCATTCAGCTGAACAAGAAGAAAGGCCAACAGACATTTTACCTTTGACCCATGTACATGTGTTTTGGGGAAGACATTTGGGCTTATGTGGTTAAATCCAAAATGGATCAGAAAGGGAAAGGTCAGTGGGCAAGAGTTTGGAATGGAAGTTTGGCTACATTTATGTGGGAGTACCTCAACTATAGGGGTATGGTAGATGGTCCTGCTTGTGGCTTAGACACAGATAGACATACATTACATTTGTTTCTGTTAGTGGCGACTCCATATGCACACACAATGGAGGCACCACAGGCTAACATTAAGAGGCTGGGCAGGTGGCAGTCCAATGCTTATAAAAGCTGTATGAGGTGTAAGTGACTTTAACTCTTGCTTTTTGTGTTTCACCCCACACATCATCCGATTGGAAGTATATCTGGATACTTGGTCATTTCTTTTATTCAGAGGCTCCAATGTTGGGTCCAGGGCAGATTGAGCTCATCTTTCCAAAGATGGAATCAAGTTTTATTATGAGGCAGTTTGGTCTGGGGTATCAGGCATGCAGTGGCATCAACTTAGGGCAGTGTTACAACAAGCAGCCAGAAGTGGTCAACCTCCTACAATCACTGTGTTGCATTTAGGGGATAATGATATCTGCCAGCATCCAATAAAAGAACCAGTTGGTTTGATGGTAGTAGAAATAAATTTTATGCATGAATGCTGGCTACTGGCTATTATCTGTTGGTCAGAAGTGGTACAGTGCAGAAAGTGGAGGGGTAGGTCCATTGTGGCAGTGGAAAGGATGAGATGGAGAATTAATAGTACCACAGATAAGTTGTTAAGGAACATTAGTGGTCTGTACTTTCCTCACTCTGGCATTTGAGTCTGGTGGCCAGACACATACGTTGGGGATGGGATTCATTTTTATGAAGATGGTATTCAGGTTTTTATAAGGAATTGCAAGCGGGTTTAGCACTAAAGGGCCTACATTTAGAGTAGTATGAGATGTGCTTGGCAAAAGGGAGGAATATTCTTCACTTCTCTGGTGGAAGGCAGGAAAGGTAAGGGAAGCCAATGTAAGTGGGGGTCTCAGGACTCTTTAGATGGACCTTCCACAGGCCAGACAGCACCAAAGGAGTGTTGCCAGGGAACTTATCAACCCAGCAATGGCTCCTTGTCAGATTGTAAGGTGGCTCAGAGGAATTGCTATGAATTGTGAAAAATTGTTATGATGTGGGTATATGATGAATCAGAAGGGCCAGACATCAACAGCTCTGTAGTGTTTAGGGCACTGCTATGAAATAAAGAAATGTCCTCCCTGACATTCCTACCTTGCGCACGTCTCAAAATAATTGACTTCTGTTAGGAAAGGCCATTGGCAGTAATTGGCAATAAACATGGCCACAGCCATTTAATCCACCTGATGCCTCTGTGTTTTCATTAAATATATAACTTTGATTGAAGAAGAAATGATGACAGTGATGCAAAAGGTTTTACAATGTGCTGAGCTGGTTATATAAATGTGGATCAATGGCAATGATGCAAAATTATCAAGGATGCAAAATTATCAAGGATGCAAAATTATCAAGGATGCAAAATTATTTACAACGTGCTGAACTGGTTATATAAATGTGGTACATGAGTTAACATCCTGTGGTGCATCAATGGTCATTGTTAGGTGTTTTTGACAAAGTATGGATAATGGCTTGCTATTTTAATAAAGGCAGGTAGAGCTGTACCAATCTCGAACAAAATACCCTTATCCTGGTGGGAGGTAGGGTACTATATTTTTAATTTTTCTGGAAAAAAAACACTCATAAAAAAACTGAGCTTGTTATACAGGGCAGCTGCATGTTATCATTAAGCACCATAGTTATTGTGCTTTGTAATAGCAAAGCATACTATACATGCCTATGCAAATTAACCCACAAAATTCCAAACTGAAGGCATTTCTAAATGGCCCCACCTATTAGCTCATTCTACAGCATGGCTTGAGTGGATAAACAAAGTGTAAGGCAAAAGGCACATTTTAAATGTTTTAATGCACACTTATATGCTACTTTACTCTAATTTTGGAAATACAGAAGAGCCTGTAGCTGAATTATTTTTTGTCTGTGTATTAGACTGTGATGATGCACACCTAAAAGCCGGTCATCTTATTGATAGCTGTTGCATATTTTACTATTTTCAAATAACCATCTATTCAGTGTAAAACAATTTATGCTGTATTGCCTTTTATCCCATGATATATGCATTTCCTACCTGAGCAGGTTGTAATAAATAGTAAAATGACTGACGGAAAATTAACCTAATTTGTATTTATGTTAATTTCCTGCCAATGATTCATAATCTGAAATGCTACACTGATACTAATCTATTTAGGGGTGATGTTGTACATACCTTTAAGGGACAGTAAATTAAAACGAATTAAGTGTGTACAGAAGGCACAGCCATCCCACCTGCACTATTGGGAATATGATTTGTCTCCGCCCTTTTTCATGTAATTCAGTCTGAGGAAAGTATGACAATTCATGTAACATTGAAAAACTATTCTATGCATGCAAATAGTGTCTTTACTTATTTTAATTCATCAAATACAATATTTGAGGGTATTGATATTTATAATTCCAAATATGAATCCCCAAATGAATATTTCAGGGTCACAAAACTGATTAGTTTTGCTAATGAAGATCATTATTCACAATGAAAATTAAAGGAGCAAAATTTATTTCTTCTTTCCCACATTCTACTTGAGGTTCAAAACCAATGTTTTTTCTTCTTTTATAATAAGAGGCATGTTTTGAACTAATGGTTCCACAGAACAAATATATTTTTGTGTCTTTTAGAAAATGAAATCCACTATTTTACAATACATCTTTATATCGTCTCCAATAAGCAGTCTGTTATATGCACAGATAATTTTGCAGGATGGATTCATATGAAATGGTTCTGCGTTGATATTACAAGGATATGCTCACAATTTCAAAAGTGGGAATTTTTAACTGTATTTTTTTTTGGGGGGGGGGTTGTGCCACCTTGGACTACCCATACAGAATTATTATCCCTTACCCCTATCTCTATGCATAGCATATCCAGGATCACTGCACTTTAGAGTAAGGGTAAGTAGGTAGGATAGCCTTTAGACCCTTTTTAGCCAAAAGTAGGACACAGTGCATTTGCCATAAATGAAAGGAGCACAGATTATTATAAATCAGTGTAATCATTACAAACAGGGTGGCCGTGGTGGTGCAGCGGTTAGCGTTGCCACCTCACAGCAAGAGGTTCTCCGGTTCGATCCTCGGCTAGGGTGCCTTCTGTGCGGAGAATGCATGTCCTCCCTGTGGTCATGTGGATTTCCTTCGGGTGCTCTAGTTTCCTCCCACATCTCAAAGACATGCTGTAGGTGGATTGGATATTCTAAATTGGTCCTAGGCGTGAGTGCGTGCATGTGTGCACCTTCCGTGGAAAGTTGGGTGCCGGGCTGGCAACTCAACACCGTAAAACTCCACTGCCAATGATGAGTGGACAGATGATCTGCTATGGTGACCCCTAACTGGGAAAAGCCGGAAGAAGAAGAAGAATTGTAATTATTGCAAACATAATATCAATGAAATAAACAGAACTGAAATAAAATTTAAGAAGTTCCTGACATACAGCTGAACCTTAGAACACTTGAAGACACTTAAAACAAGATTAAAAGCATGGTTTGGAAAAATAGGGAAAATTTGAAATATATTTAGATATATTCAAATCTGATGATTTGTATCTGAATTTTAAGTATAGTAGAAAAGACTCTGTATAACAACACACCACCTCCACTCAGCCACAGTATCGCAATAACAGCAAATCACATCAGCTGTGGTCGTATGCAAATAATGCAACTGCCTTCCATCTTAAGTACAACTAACCATGCATTCTGTGTGTTTTCCACCAAATTATAGAACTTGCTTCCTAATGACATTTGTAATTTCTCTTCATACAAAGTGTTTAGAGAAAAATTACTACAATACATGGCAAAGAAAAATACCCGCGGTAGTGGTGCTGCGGCAGCGTTGTCGCCTCACAGTTAGACGTTGCCCGTTTGATTCTCAGTTAGAGCGTCTTCTGTGTGGTGACATGCGTGAATGGGCGTTCCTTCGTTAAAGGTTGTGCATTAGGCCCGGCAAGCCAGTACGCAAAAATCTACTGCCAATCATTAGCGGACCGGAGTTCCGCTGTGGCGACCCCTAACCAGGAAAAGCCGAAAGAAACAAACAAACATGGAAAAGAAAAATCTTGTTTTAAACAATCTGCTATTACATAAACTGTACTACCGTTTGCTTAACTACTAATTCTGCCCCTCACTGATTTTTCACCTCTCATATTACATCACACACTTCAGAGTAATACATGCTACAAAATTAACACAAACTCTGAATGATACTCTTTGTAAGCAGGTGTACTATCTACATACTACTGCCTAAACTATTACTACAGTTATATCTGTTATCCTCTGACCCCATTTATTTCTGACTTGCAGTAGTTGTACATTTTGCCAGATACCAGTTATACTTTTTCACATTTTAGAGGAGGGAATAAAAGGAGGCAAAGTAGTGATGGGGACAGATGTGAGCACTAAAAAAAAAAAAAAACTGCTGCTGAAGCTGTACTCCACAAAATCTGTACATCTACCTTACTTTCTTCTTTGAAACTGTATATTAAATTTGTTTTGTAATCCCTTGCCTGTGAGAGAAATGGGTCCTTATGAGACAAGTTCGCCAGCCCACTTAACCAACAATAAATAAAGGGATGACTTTGGCAGTGCACTGCTCGTGCTTCCTGCAGTAATATGTGGGCTGACAGCGTTATGCTAAGGAGACGTACACATATCCCTCATTTTCTTTTCTTCTTCTTCCTTTTCTTGGCTTTTAGAGCTCATCATTAGCTGCTCCTATGACCTCTCCTTGTATATTGGGTCTCCTGAACCTCAAAGCTGCCTTGGACTTACTTCAGCTCATGTTTGGTTCCATTAAGAAGACCACGTTACGTTGGGAGTGCGGCATACTGCTGTTAAGGGAGTCTTTTTTCTTGAGGCCTACTTTGTGCTCCCATGCATGCTTGCACACTTGGGGTGGGGGTGGGGGGTGTACAATAGACATATGGCATATCATTCAAGTCTCCACATGTTCATAGGTTGGTACTAGGCTATCGTCCCTAGGGCCTGTACAAGCCTAACCATAACAATTCCCTGGCTATTTCCTCCCACAATATTTACTTCCCTGGACCCCTCTCTAGCAGAGCAACTGACCTGATCCCTGGGGTAAATTTCCTATTTCCCATCCAGTCATCAAGGTTTCTTTTGAAGGGGCCAAGGAGGCGTTCTGCTTGACATGTATGGGCAGTCTATTCCAGTGTATGGGGAGTCTCTCGGTCAGGAACCTATCCCTCCAGCATGTTTTGGTCATTGTGATGACAAGGTTTAGATCTCTGGAGCATGTGACACTGAGGGATTGGGATTTCTTTAAGTGTAGCATGTTCAACAGCTCTGGGTTTGACATGGCCTTGTATGTTAAGCAGAGATCGCCTCTGAGTTGACGATATGCGACAGAGTATAGCTGGAGTTTTTTTAATCGGTCAGCATAGGGCATCTGCTTTAGGCCTGTGATTCTTTAAGTGAGGTATTTCTGCGGCCTTTCCAGTTGTTGCAGATGTCTTGTGAGGTACGTACCAAATGGGTTGTTGTACTCTATGATGGGTCTAATGAAGGATGAGTACAGTGGGACAATGACCTCCTTTTTTCTGGATGAAAAGCCCTTAGTGATGAGGTGTGCCACATAGAAGGATTTCCTGACTGTTGTGGCGATGTGGTTATTGAAGGTGAGACCACTGTCCACCTGTGTTCCTAAGTCTCTTATCACACTTTCGGTGTTTAGTGTACTGCCACCTATGTGGTAATTCATGGGTACATGTTTTTTCCCAAAGGGGATAACTATACACTTCTTGGCATTGAGCTTGAGCCTATGGCTCTGGCACCAAGTATCTGTTTTTGTAAGGCCTTTTTGTAGAATATCCACATCATTTGGGGATTCAGTAATGGCTCCCAGTTTGCAGTCATCTGCAAACTTTGTTAGCCAGAGTTCCTTAGTGTTGGCCTGTACTTCAGCGAAGTAGATGCCAAACAAGAATGGTCACAGGACTGAACCCTGAGGTATTCCACTTGTCATTGTCTGGAGCTGGATTTGGAGTTAGCTACTTTTACACTGTGGGTTCTTTCAGTAAGCCAGTTGGCAATCCATCGAGTGATGTAGGTATTTATGCCCAGCTTAGTAAGTTTATCTATGATTTCGGAGTGGGGGATGGAGTCTAAGGCCTTAGCGAGGTCCAGATAGGCTGTGTGGACCGCCTTACTCTCGTCCACGGCTCTGGAGACTGATTCGAAGAAGTCAGTCAGGTTCAGGAGACATGATCGGCCTTTCACGAACCCAAACTGGGTGGTGTCCAGTGTTTGAAGGTTGCCAATGTCTTTGTTTATAAGTTCCATGATAATACGTTCCATGGCCTTGCAGATCAGGCTAGTCAGACTGATGGGACGGTAGTTCCCAGGATCCAAGGTGGATCCCCCCCCCTTGTAGAGTAGGATAACTGTAGCTGTGCACCACTCAGTGGGCATGAAGCCTGAGGTGAAGCTATGATTAAACATGACACTTAGGTGAGTGCCAGTTCATTTTGTAGTTCATGTAGTACACAGCCTGGGATGTCGTCTGGTCCCATGGATGCTGTATTCTTAGCTTTGGAGAGTGCAGTTTTTACCTGTGTGGCCATGATTACTGGAATTTGGCAATCTTTCGGTATTGAGATGGGCCCTTTAGGGGGTGAGAGGGGGGTGAAGTTGGCACTGAATCGATCTGCCAGGATATTGGAAATGTCCTTGGGATCAGTATATTTAATGCCATTCTGTTGTAGCTCAGAGCAGATCTGAACATTGCCATTTAGATTCTTGACGTAGCTATAGAATGCCTTGTGGTTGTCTTTGGAATCTTTGGCAATTTTATTTTCGTAACTAGCTTTGGAGGATTTTATGAGGGATCTCAGCTTCTTACTGAGGCTGGTAAGGGAGTTTTTTGCATCCTGGGATTTTCCTCTTTTCTGCAACAGTTTCTTCCTTCTGATGTATACTTTGTTTATGACAGGGGGCTACCAGATTGGCTTCCTTTTTTGGGAGGAGAGCGTCTTGGTTCTATATGGGATGACATGATTCATGCACAAGTGGATGTGCTCGTACAGTGCTTTAGTGTAGGATTTGGCAGTCGGAATTTCAGTTCCCATCTGCATGGGTGTCATGAAGTTTGTCACTTCTGACTTGAGTAGTATGAAGTTGGCCTTGGAGAAGTTTTTTATGGATGTTTCCTTACTGGGGGTGGGGGTGGGGGGTGGGATGTGGATGTCAAAGGTGATTAGCTTATGGTCAGACCTAACCAACGATGGAGAGATCACTGGTGTGGAGCATCGATTTCCCATGTTGGTAATGACCAGGTCCAGGATATTGGAGCCCCTGGTGGGACTATGGATTAGTTGATCCAGGGCATTGGAATTTATGAATTCCAAGAACCACTGAGCAAAGGTGTTGGTACATGAGTAGTTTTCCCAGTTAATGGCAGGGTAGTTGAAATCACCAAGTATTAGGGTGTTTGGTTGTATCTTAATATTTTCCAGTATGTTTAGAAAGGTGTAGTGAGAATCTTGGGGCATGGTGGGGGATCTGTAGCAAGCTACAATTTGGATTGCAGTCCTACCTAGTGTTAGTTGCACCTGGAGAATTTCAGACGCATTGTGTTGGGCAACTAGCCTGGTGTTGTGAATATCCTTGGTGAATATGGGCACTCCTCCACCTTTAGTGTTTTGGTCCTGGTTTGGTGGCCGAAAAGTGTGGTAAGAGTTGTAGCCTAGTATTGCAGGGGTGCTCTCTGGAGCCTTGAACCAAGTCTCAGTTACTGCACAGATATCAATGTTCTCCATTTTTAGGAGTGCCTTGAGAGAGTGCATTTTGCGGTTTAGACTTCTAGCATTGAGTAGCATTACCTTCAGATTTTGCATACTTGTACCTGTTTTGGTGGTGGTTTTGTCCTTTGAGCCTTGCCTAAAAAAGGCACTATAGGGGTGGCAAGAGCCTTAGTCAGTAACCTGAATCCCAGGGGCAACAGGTGCAGACCATCTCTGGCAAAGCATCGTGGTTTGTCGATCACATTGTCTCAGGCAGACAGATACTGGATCCATTCTGAATGACACCAGAAGCTTAGCCAATTGTTGAAGTGAATCATTTTGTGCTTATACTGTGGTATCATTCTGGGCTAAGGCAGGATGCTGCTCAGGGCTAGGGTCATACCTGCCTGGGTCACATGATCTGAGAGCTCTTCCATGTCTCTTTTCATGTAGTCCAGGGAGGTATGTCTCAAGTCATTCACTCCAGCATGGACAATGACAGAGTCGTATTTGTACTTGTTGTGGAGTGACTTGAGTGCATGTGTTATGTGGCGGATCCTGGCACTCGACAGGCAACTGACTGTAATTTTCTCCTTGTTCAGCCTGGCGAGTGGGACATCAGTGTGCCTGACTATAGAGTCACCTATGACTAAAGTGTTGGGTACATTGTCTTGCCTTAGGGGCTGTTGTTGGGTGGCACACTGGAGTTGTGAGCTATGTGATACTTTGGTTGTGATTGGTGTTTGTTTGCGTTTCAGCTTTGGAGACCCTTGTTGCTTGGGCAGATTAATGTTAACGGCCTCCTCATATGTGTGTTTAGTGTTGCTATGTGTGGGTGTTGGTGGTGAGGGTTTTGAAGGGCAATGTGTTGCTTGAGATGTAGTGCTGGTGTTAATCTTCTCCTCTTGATTGTCTAGCACAATCCTGGTTGGAGAGAGCTTTGCTTCCAGTTTGATTATGTAAGTGCATCCCTCGCAGGATGTAGTGTTGGGTGGTAGGAGGAGAGTGTTGTCTGTGTACATGAGGCAATTGCTGCATTGCCCCAGTATGCCCAGATTTACCAGGTGGACAGGAGAAATCACCAGAAGCTGACCCTTAGAGATGCCTGGTTAAGTGCCCCCCCCTTACCTTGACAAGTTATTTTGCAATTATAGGCTGTTTAGTGCCTACGATTAATGTCTCCTTATTAACAAGGAGAGTTGAGTGCTTGTATCAGTTTAAGTCTTCCTAGTGCTTTCCAGCGTTTTAGAGCAAGTGGTAGTCACAGGGACTCCAACCAGAAATAGTCAGGAATCAATACCCTCTGCTCCTACTCTCACCAGGATCAGAATATAAGCACAGATTCCAAGCTGTCACCTATAAAGCAGTTATTAAGCTTTCTGGTGATCAGCAGTCTCCAGGAAATAATGTAACTGCACTCCTTCTCTCACCCGGAGAAAACAGAAGCACTAATCCCAAACTGACTACTGAGAGGCAGAATGTGGGCTCTCTAATAACTGCTGGTCTTGCAATAAATGCTTAAGGTAAGATGAAAAAAATGGTTTATCCTAAACACTACAGTGTGTGCTAGAGGAATTAGATGTGAAAGTAGGTAACTTAAGTTTTACCTGTCTAAAAAGTTAAATTTTAGTGGAGAGTCACTATTTTTAAATCAGCAAGATAGATTGAAAGGGGGTGGTCACTTTTGTATTCTGGTACTATGGAATGCAGTAGGATGGCCAATACATTTAAATAGTTGAAGGGGAGTGATTTCACAAAATGATAATTTTGTGCTTATTCACACTAGCCAGTAAAAGCAGAGAGGAAATGAGATATATGGTCAAATTAACATAAGCCAAGGCCCCATCTGCTTGTAGACAGCATTCTCCATGCATCCCTGGCCTCCACCAGGGATTAACCACAGAGATGTGCCCAAGCACACTCCATTTCCTTTTCAGGATGGACATACTAATTCTCCCTGTTTATCAAAAGTGAAGTAGTGTTCTGTTTGAATATTTAAAATAAAAGATTTTTTTTCTCAAACAGTGTTACAAATTATTTTAACATTTGTTTTTCAAAAACTTGTTGGTACCACTGAGACAAAATCTGCCTGCAGACAGTAGTTTTGTAGAAGGATATACTTTTTCTACTGGACATGCTTTAATAACTACCCCCCCCCCCCCCCGAGGTTAGCCTTGACTCATGTCTGGAGCTAGTGAGAAGGTTAAGGTCCATGAGGCAGAACCACATTGCTGCTAGGATGTTTTTTCTGATAATTACCTGCCCTGCACTCAGCCAGTAACCCCACATGAGTGGAATGTTGAAAGGGTATTGATGGTGAATTGCCCATAACTTCCACAAAGACCGGCATCAGCAGGATTCCATGTCCACTTCTAGACAGCACTGCATAATTGTTTTCCTACTCTCCACCAGGGAAACTGAGAGTTGTGAGCATGCAAGCTCCCTCTTCCCCCCAGGATGGACACTCCCATTGTCTCCATGTCAGTGCATCAGCCACTTGAGCTATTAATTGAACCGGGGTTTCCCTGGCCATAGTCAGGGCTTTAGCCAGTTATGCCACAGTGCTGGCTAACTGCTCATAAGTTGTTCATTCCACGCAGAAGCACTTTATTTGTGCTCACTGGTACTGCATTTTTATATTCCCTAGGATTACAGCCTCTAAAAGTAATAGTGAGACAGCTTTTTCCTGTCAGCAGCTAATCGCTATTTCCCTAAAAGTGCCATGATTTTAGAGTTAGAATAATAAAATAAGAAAAGTATGGGAGGTACAAGGCTATTTCTGCTGAAAAAAGAAATAATTTTTTCTTTTTAGTTTTTTTCATTTGTTTATCAAGCTTACAACTCCAAGCTGTTTATAAGGAATTTATGAACCAGGATGTTTTGCTTTGAGGATATGTAGTAGAGTTATATCCTGCACACCTCAATGCTCACACCTAAAACTGCAAGATAGGAAAAAATACATTTCAGATTTTGCAGGATCTCAAACTGAATGTGTTGTTTTCAATAAAACAACATTTTTGTCTGTTTTCAGTTAAAGAAAAATGGACCAGAAGTTACATATTACTGACTGACAAGCTGAGTGACTGTTACACTATCTCTGATGATGGTGTACATGGTATTAGACACATATAAGCAAAAGGTATGCACCCTCACTGTATCAGAGGAAAAGTCTAGAGATTTACCCTGCACCAGTGTAACTCAAAATTGTGAGTCATGAAACTTTATTAATTTATTCTACAATTATCGAATTAATCCAAAACAGGGTTATGGGGAAGCCAGAGCCTATCAGAAGGTAAAAAGTTTAGATTGTCATCTTGAACTGGGCAGCAACCTGACAAACACACATACACATATAACATATAAATATTATCTATCTATCTATCTATCTATCTATCTATCTATCTGTATATATTATGCACTCTTAGCTACAGATAATTCAGACATTACACCATGCTGACATTCCAAGTCATTGAATAGATATAGACTAGAACTTTAAGATATAGGAGCTCTCCTTAAGAAAAAAAAAAAGAAACAGAATGAACTATTTGCTTGAAAACATATCAAAATCCAGGGCCGGACACCTTCTGCTCCATCAGGAGCATCCTAGAACTCAAAACGTGGATCACAAAAAAGTTTTATTAATCATTATGCATATTATTTTTATGTTTATTTTTTATGGATTTGCTCATGTCTACTTGAGCAGTATTTTTCTTATTACAGCTACTACCTGCATTCTTATTTATAGTTCAGTTCAGCTTATTGCAACTGATACTTCCATAGTCAAGCCAGTAGTTTTCTTAGCTATTACATCATACAGAGCCCATTGGCTTTTTTATTAGTATTTATCCATGTTTTCCTTCCCAACTCACCTAGAATCTTCATGTATGTTTTTTTGTTTGCTCTTAGTCTTCTTTACTTATGCCTCACCTCATCTTAGTTAGCTTAGGTCCCAGTTTTGTACCTCTTTTTACATGGATTTGTACTCTTTCACTCCCTTTTTTATTAACAGTTATTGCTTCTTCCACATCAATCTTTTCAATTTCCCTCTGGAAGAAGTCACTGAGGGCAAAAGAGCAGCTGATATATTCCAGTGGTGTTCCACGCACTGCCATCTGGCTCACATAACCCTCCTTTATTTATGAAGCTGTGGGCCGGCTCTAAAGTTTACTCCCACCCAATCATACTACACCTCAACAGAATTGCCCAGCCTGTCAAAGAGAGGTTTTTTTTCTACCTACCAATGGTCACTAACTTAGACCCACTAGCCAATCACCTGTCACTTCTTCTATACAACACTATTCACCAACTCATTTCCCAAGTTGCCCCAACATAATCTCATTTTTTTCAGCCAATCCATTCATTTATGCTATTAGTGGAACTCCTGCCCAATCACACTGTGCTTAACCAGATCTATTTCCCCGGTGTTCTGTTTCATTTTATGCTGGTTTCTTTTCATTGCTCCTAAGAATGTATAAATATAGTGAAATTTTGTGGGTGAGCTCAGATCTGAAGAAGTGCTCTTATGGGTAATAAGTGCTCATCACTTGAAATAAAGAATCTACAACTATCCAAACAAGAAGAACTACATCTGTGTGTTTTTCCATTTAATTGTTTATCTTTATTTTTAATACAGCTAAAACACCATTTTGGTAGCATTTTACCATTACTACCAAAAAGGTGAGGAAAAGAGCTGAGGAATCCAAAAGTCATGCCACTACGGGTTTCTTCTAGAAGCTCTTATTAGTCACTCTCTGAGCTGGAAATCTAGTCCACATCAAGGACTGGATCTTGACTTGGACTAAATATTAATTAAATGTATGAGTTTGTGTGCATGTTTGTTTGTGTGTGCATGTATGTATATATATTTTTTCTTGACAGAGAGAGAGAAAGAGTGAGAGAGGACAAGAGAGAATATATATATATATATATATATATATATATATATATATATATATATATATATATATAGACAGAGAGGGGACAAGAGAGAAAGAAACAGAGAGAGAGAGAGAGAGAGAGAGAGTGTGTGTGTGTGTGTGTGTGTGTGTGTGTGTGTGTGTGTGTGTGTGTGTGTGTGTGTGTATATGTATGTATACATATATATGTAAATCAGCAGTGTTATGAAACCTTAAAATATCATAAGAATAATGCACTTTGGTTTATCAAACAAAATGCTGTACATTTCTTCAGTACTTTGCAGCTTTTATGTTTTCTTATCTAAGCATCAGCTGTACTTCATAGGAATGTTTGTCAGTTATTCCACCTATGTTTCTTCAGAGGCATCTTCATTGTTACTCATCATCTTCTTTTGGCTATTCCCGTTAGGGGTCGCCACAGCAGATCACCTGTTTCCATTTCTTCCTGTCCTCTGCATCTTGCTCTGTCACACCAACCACCTGCATGTCCTCTCTCACCACATCCATAAACCTTATCTTAGGCCTTCCTCTTTTCCTGTTACCTGGTAGCTTCATCCTTAGCATCTTTTTCCCAATATAGCCAGCATCCCTCCTCAGCACATGTCCAAACCAATGTAAGTGTGCCTCTCTGGCTTTGCCTCCAAACCTTCCAACCTGGGCTGACCCTCTAATATACTTATTCCTAATCCTGTCCACCCTCGGCACACCCAGTGCAAATCTTAACTTCTTTAATTCTGCCACATCCAGCTCAAACTCCTGCCTTTTTGTCAGTGCCACTGTCTCCAACCCATATAATATAGCTGGTCTCACTACCATCTTGTAGACCTTCCCTTTCACTCTTACAGGTACTCGTCTGTCACAAATCACTCCTGACACTCTTCTCCACCCACTCCATCCTGCCTGTACTCTCTTCTTCACCTCTCTTCCACACTCACTGTTACTCTGAACTATTGACCCCAAGTATTTAAACTCATCCACCTTCACCACCTCTACTCCTTGCATCCTCACCATTCCTCTATCATCCCTCTCATTCACACACATATATTCTGTCTTTGTCCTGCTGACCTTCATTCCTCTTCTCTCTAGGGCATATCTCCATCTCTCCAGGGTTTCCTCCACCTGTTCCCTACTTTCACTACAGATCACAATGTCATCTGCAAACATCATAGTCCACGGGGACTCCTGTCTGATCTCGTCTGTCAACCTGTCCATCACCATTGCAAATAAGAAAAGGCTCAGAGCTGATCCTTGATGTAACCCCACCTCCACCTTAAACGCATCCGTCACTCCCACCGCAGACCTCACCGCTGTCACACTACCTTCATACATATCCTGTACCACTCTTACATACTTTTCTGACACTCCTAACTTCCTCATACAATACCACAACTCCTCTCTAGGCACCCTGTCATATGCTTTCTCTAAGTCTACAAAAACACAATGCAACTCCTTCTGACATTCTCTGTACTTCTCCATCAACACTCTCAGAGAAAAGATCACATCTGTAGTGCTCTTTCCTGGCATGAAACCATACTGCTGATCACTAATCATCACGTCCCTTCTTAACCTTGCTTCCACTATTCTTTCACATAACTTCATGCTGTGACTGATCAATTTAATCCCACTGTAGTTACTACAGCTCTGCACATCACCTTTATTCTTAAAAATCGGTACCAAAACACTTTTTCTCCATTCCTCAGGCATCCTCTCACTTTCCAAGATTTCATTAAACAATCTGGTTAAAAACTCCACTGCCATTTCACCTAAACACCTCCATGCTTCCACAGGTATGTCACCTCAGCCAACAGCCTTTCCATTCTTCATCCTCTTCATAGCTATCCTTACTTCCTTCTTGCTAATCCATTGTACTTCATGATTCACTATCCCTACATCATCCAACCTTCTCTCCCTCTCATTCTCTTCATTCATCAACCCCTCAAAGTACACTTTCCATCTCCTCAACACACTCTCCTCGCTTGTGAGTATGTTTCCCTCATTATCCTTTATCATCTTTACCTGCTGCACATCTTTCCTAGCTCGGTCCCTTTGTCTAGCCAATTGGTACAGGTCCTTTTCTCCCTTAGTGTCCAACCTTTCATACAACTCTTCATATGCCTTATCCTTAGCCTTCGCCACCTCTCTCTTTGCCATGCACCTCATCTCCTTATACTCCTTCATCTCTCTGATAATCCCACTTCTTCTTTGCCAACCTCTTTCTCTGTATACTCTCCTGTACTTCCTCATTCCACCACCATGTCTCCTTGTCATCCTTCCTCTGTCCAGATGTGATACCAAGCACCTTTCTAGCCATCTCCCTTACTAGCTCTGCTGTAGTTACCCAGCTGTTTGGTAACTCTTCACTGCCATCCAGTGCCTGCCCTAACTCATCCCTGAACTCCACCTCACAATTACCCATTTTCAATTTCCACCACTTGATCCTTGGTGCTGCCCTCACTCTCCTCCTCCTCTTCTTGATAACCGACGTCATCCTACAAACCACTATCCTATGCTGCCTAACAACAATTTCTCCGGTCACCACTTTACAATCTCCAATCTCCTTCAAACTGGCCCTCCTACATAAGATATAATCCACCTGTGTACATCTTCCTCCACTCTTGTATGTCACCCTATGCTCCTCCCTCTTGTTAAAATACGTATTCACCATAGCCATGTCCATCCTTTTTGCAAAATCCACTACCATCTGACCTTCTGCATTCCTTTGTTTAACACCATACCTACCCATTACTTCCTCATACCCTCTGTTCCCTTCACCAACATGCCCATTGAAATCTGCTCCAATCGCCACTCTCTCACCCTTGGGTACAGTCATCACTACTTCATCCAATTCACTCTAAAATGTTTCTTTCTCATCCATTGCACACCTAACTTGTGGAGCATATGCACTAACAACATTCATCATTACACCATCAATTTCCAGCTTCATAAACATCATGCTATCCGACACTCTTTTCACCTCCGAAACACTCTCAGGATACTGTTCCTTCAGAATAACTCCTACGCCATTTCTCCTCCCATCCACACCATGATAAAAGAATTTGAACCCACCTCCGATACACCTAACCTTACTCCCCTTCCATCTGGTCTCTTGTACACACAATATACCAACCTTCCTTCTGTCCATCATATCAGCTAGCTCTCTCTCTATACCAGTCATACTGCCAACATTGTTAATACACTACAAAATATCTTGTTGTCTTTGGCTCTGTTAGCACTATAATGATGTTTTTCTTCTTGTATTTTGACAAAATATGTAAACTAAAATTCAGAATACTGCAGAGCACAGCCAAAGCAATGATGAAAAGGGAGAGATCCCATATGTGACACTGGGACCTGAGTTTGTTTACTTGCCTGTGCTCTAGAGTCCAGCTTGGCAGAGAAATGCAATGACCAGTGGTTGGCTGTTTTTCACTTGCAAAATTGCAATAATCACCGAGTAGAATACAAGTGATTTGCAGCAGGCAATCCTTCCAATGAGAAGGCACTGGCAGACATTGACCTTGGATAGGTATATGTGAATCTGGTTTCTTTGCATAATAACTGTCAAGAAGAAGGAGAATCCATTGGGTGTGGTACATAAAGAAATTCTTCACCCATAGAGTGTGATGGCTCTACAGCTCTTTATCCCCATCATTACTTTTTGAGGGAAGAATGAGGCATTCAACAATGTATGGAATGGTGGGCCTCTGGGGTAAATGGTAATTAAAAGAAATTAGGTATCATATCTGGTTCGATTCTCAGCTAGAGCATCTTCTGCGTGGAGACATGTGTGAATGGGCACACCTTCTTTGAAGGTTGTGCGTCAGGCCTGGAAAGCCGGTATGTAAAAATCAACTGTCAATCATTAGCGGACCGGAGTTCCGCTGTGGCGACCCCTAACCAGGAAATGCCAAAAGACACACACACATGTAGTATGAATAAAATGGGATATATACTACATAAAATAAGCATGAAATATTTGAGAGATGTGATGAAAAATGGCACCTGCAATAAATTATGTTAGTTATACCTGTAGACAGACAAGTCAGCATAGCCACACAGTTTTGAAATATGTAAATATATATAATTGGATTAAAAAATCTTTATTATATCACTAAAATAAAAGAAAATAAAAGTAGCAACAATAAACATGTTTGTCTATAGTAAATTTACATTATTAATATAGGCACATTCTTATTAGGGATTAAAATCAGCACTACCGTTCAAAGTACAACTGATGCAACATTCAGTATTTCAGAGCAGCCCTATGCAGGTAGTTGAAAAGTGTATTTATTGAAAGTATTCACACCAGGGGTAAGGATGAGGAAGGTAAGTCAATGCTCATTAATCTTAATAGTTCAGGTGGTAGTCAAACATATATACACACCCCAAATAAATAAAAATAAAACCAAATAAAAATGCATGTTTTAGTTTGCCTTTCTGTTTTAATTCTTTGTAGTTTCACAACTGATATACTTACTTTTGCATTGTTTCGTGATGGGTTTTAGAAGTTCCACCCAAATCTAGATAATAATAGGAAAACATATTAGTGTTTATTACAATGTGTATTGCTATTATACAAATGTATTCTTATAAGCTCTAATTTAAAAAGAAAATAATTAATTGCTCATTAATAACGTGTATTTGTAACATTTCCATAGATTCGTAATATAGCAGCAACATCATCTGTCTTCATCAGTAGCTTCTGTAAAAGTTTTTTGCAAATAGTCTGTATTCATCAGCATAGTTTTATGTTCATACACTGTGCAGAACTGTCTTTCTTATGGTTTACTATTCAAAGCAATTCTTCATTAGTTCATTTTTTTCCTCACCATTGTAAAACTGAGTAATTAATATTCAGTTGTGACATGATGAAATACATTGAACCACATCATCTATGCTAATGTATTACAGATATGGGTGTTCTTACTTAATTTAAAATATATAATTGAAACAAAAGATGAGAATGTATTAATATACATGCAGTATTCCTATGCTTTTGGTATATAGAAAGATCAATAGGTTATTAAATTCAAATGACTTAATTCCAAAATGAAATTCTTTTAAAACTATGACATGTCTATTATCAGATCATAATGCTCTCCTGTTTAAGTTAACCTTTGAAAAAAAGCAAACATGCAACAGTGTCCATCCATCTGCAACCCCTTTCCCCATTTTGGCACATGGGGTCTGGATGTCAGTTCAACAGTGACAATCATCTAGAGCCAGTGTTTACACTGCAAGGTGGCTAGCCCTGCTATGGTTGTTCTTCCATGTCACACACACACACACACACACACACACACACACACACACACACACACACACACACACACACACACACACACACACACACCCATGACCAATCCACCTACTGTATTTGGAATATGGGAAGAAATCTGAGCACTAGAAGAAAACCCATGTAAACACAAGGAGTACATGCAGACTCACATAAGGCACACCAACCAAGAACCAAACATGAGAACCTTTTGTTGTAAGGCAACAACTCAATCCACTATGCTACTGTAACAAAAAAAGATTATAGTGTACATAACCAAATTAAAATAATTTAAACAATTTCTTTAAATGGAATTTTTTTTGGGGGGTGGGGTTATACCTGAAAAGGGTCCTCATACTAGAGCACCTACCTGGTTATCAAATGTGAAGTAACTTACTAACTGAAATGGTAACATAGGTAAGATGATTTTATGGGTCACTTTGAAGATAGATGGATTTTGATAACATGGTTCATACCCAAAAACTGGACAATGCAATAAAGAATTACTAGAGATCTAACAAAAAATTATTTTGCAAAGCTAGAAGAATATAAAGGAGATAACTTTTTATAGAAACAATAAATGTCCTAACTAAAAATATCAAAAGAGTTTAAATCATAAGATGAGAATAGTATTATGGTATCACTATGTGGTATATTAAATGCTCAGAAAATAACACAGACATATATGATATGGAAGATGTATTAGACATATTAAAAGAATTCAAAAATACTATCCAAACAGTTGATTGATAATGGACAAAGAAGATTTAGAGACATATTTTTTTTTAAACATTTGTTTACCGGGAAAGAGCCCATTTTTCAGCAGATGCCTAGGGAGAAATGCTCTAGATGCATGTCTTTTGGAATGTGGGAGGAAACTCATGCAAATGCAAGGAGGACATGCACACTCCATACAGAAGGCACCCTAGCTGAGGATCGAACCGGAGAACCTCTTGCTGTGAGGTGACAACGCTAACCCCTGCACCACTGCACTGCCTATCTTAGGCAAAGACATTGTAAATAGCTTTTCAAAATGTGCCTGCCACCGGAACTCACTTGCAAATTGCTCATGATATACTTGCTCACTGCCACTTCCTTGAAGAAACTAGTGCTCAACCCCCCACTAACCCTATCTCCCATTTCTATGTAGCCCTACTAACACCCAACCCTATAAAACTGTACAGCCTTACCAGAGCCCTAACTCTGACTCTAAATCTCTCAGTCAGTTCCCACCATAATTCCTCACTCCCTCATCCTAAACCCTCACCCTTCCTCCCTATCTCTAAAATCCTTGATCACTCCCTAAACCTAACCTCCCCACCTACTCCTTAAACCTTCCTGCTCCCTATTCCTAAAACCTCTCGCCTGCTTCCTAAACCTAGAATTCTTCTCCCACTCCCTAAACCTAAAATTCTACTCCTGCACCATTCTGTAGCTGCTTTCCTGACTCATACTTGAGTATGAACATGAGTGGCAGCCAGCATGAGCTACAAAACACTTGAGTCCCTGGCCAAACACCTGTAGTAAACCCTTTCAGAGCAATGTAAAATATTGTTAAAATCCATTGATAATCATGAAGCAAGGGAACAAAACAAAACAAAACAAACAAGTTAATGATGGTTTAATACTGCAACGTTATAAGTTATTCCCAGCTAAAGTAATACAACTATGACCTAATGTATAAAATAATGTCCAGGTTAAAATCAAGTCACTATTTCATTGAGATACTTATTAACAACTCCCATATTTAAACAGGGTAGGATGGCTAATGATTGTTCATCATACTGACCAATTACATTAAAACATTGACTATAAAATGTTTGTGTGAATATTTGCAGACAAACTAAAGATTTATTTACCAGTGTGTATGTAGGCAAACTCAGGATAAAATTAAAAGAATATTAACATCAGTTGACTATTCAAATGGTATTAATGAAGAAATGCCCATTATTGGGGGTGTGGCCAAGATGGAGAGCTGTTAGCTGCACTGAAACTTTGCTCTGCTTATTTTGATTTATTCTGACAGGATATTTTTTATCAAAAAATTTCATTTTATAGTACTTTTTTCACTAGAAGGATTAATATTTACTTAGTTATCTATAAGATTTTTTACAGAAAAATCTAGTTGGTGATTTTTCTGTTACTTTTTCTTGTTGGAACAATGTTTTGTTTCATTATTACAATGAGTCACTCAAAAGGAACTACAGAGGAATCTTTACTGAAGAAAGAACTGCAGTCTATACTAACTAGTATCCAAGACCTTGCATCATAAGTATATAAACTGGAGGTGAAAATGGAGAATTTTAAAGAAAAAAATAAGAAACACATGGAGTTATTAAATAAGGTGATTAAGCAACAGTCACAGCAAATAACAGCAATTGAAGAAGCAGTGAATGACATGGATGGGAGAGTGGCTGAAAATCAGAACCACACTGAATTTATTCTCAAGCAAAATTCTGAACTTATAGAAAAAAATAAAAGACCTGGAGAGTAAGTCAAGAAGAAATAATAAAATAATGTATGGAATACGAGAGAAGGAAGAAGGAAGCATGATTTTATTTTTTAATAACTTGCTTCCTAAGTCCCTAAACTTACCTGAAGCTCTCTCATTTGGAATTGAGAGAGCACATAGATCTCTCTCAAACACACCACTAAAAACTATTCACCTTTTCCTAGATCAATTATAGTTAAATTCATGTCAAGTCAAGATAAAGACTTAGTCCTGAAGACAGTCTGGGCTAACTCATCTATAAAAATAAGAGACGACTCCATAAAATTTGATAATGACTATTCCACTTTTGTTATGACTAAAAGAAAGGTGTGTGTTCCCTTTATAAAAAGCTTAAAGAAAATAAACATCAAATCACAGCTTGTGTTTCTGGCTAAAATAAAGATTTTCTTACCCGATGGACATAAGACATTTAACACTTTAAAAGAAGCAGTGGATTTTGTACAAACAAAATTCTAAACAAAACTGAAGATATGGATTGGGCACTTACAAGCTTAAAGAGGCAAGCCACAAGAAATGGATGGAATTTAAAAGAAAAACAATGTAGAAAAACTAGAGACAAATGACTGAACATATAATGGACAAGTTGTAAGTTCTTAGTATACTCTTGTTCTCATTAACTTCTAAATAAGAATATCATCTGAAACAGGGTAAATGTTTTTTATTTGTTCTCATAGACAATGTTTTAACACAGTTATTTCTTTAATATGATAAATCTATGGGTTACTGTTAAATAACATGATCAAAAGTTAGGGGGATAGTTCTTCTGGGGTTAATAGTAATATTCATTTTCATATACTAGTTTAAAATGCCTCATTAGTGTATAGTGTAATGAAATGGTATAGCATATCAGCTCTATACTAAAATAAGTAAATATTAGATATTTAAAGAAAGGTAAGTTCTGTACCATTGATACTTTAATAATGTTTAATATGTGTAGTGTGGACATTTTTCTTTCTTTTTCTTTTTCTCTTTCTCTTTCCTTTTTCCTAGTAAATATTTGGATGTTTAAATAATTATAAAGCTTGCATGGAACAGTAGACCTGTTTCCTTAAATGAGTTACTGTTAATTGTTTATGTAAAAATCAATTCAAAACAGCTTTCTATACTGCTGCAGCTCGCCAGATATGGTGGAAAGTATTTTACAGCTTTAAAAGTGAAATTAAAATAGTTTTTCCTACTCAAAGCATATTTAAGTGATTTTAAGCCTTAGGACAAGTCTCAAGCTGTTTTTCACTCACAGAAGCTTCACAATGACATTTT
Organism: Protopterus annectens; assembly: GCF_019279795.1. NCBI lineage: Eukaryota > Metazoa > Chordata > Ceratodontiformes > Protopteridae > Protopterus > Protopterus annectens. The sequence goes on along the minus strand of NC_056749.1, from coordinate 652,682,518 downwards.
AGACTTGCTGTAAGCATCAGGAAGAACTTTTTAACCTTTGAACTTCTTGCTAAACAGGAAATACTTTCACAAGATTGCAGAGGCAGAAAAAAGGCTAAATTAAACATGGTAAATATTAAATATAACGTTTTACTGTAAGACGTTAATAAAAAAGATCATTAAGTTCTAAATGAAGCACTTAAAAAGCTTCTTTATTTTTTTTTGTAAAGAGAATGATGTAAATATATGTTTTAACAGTATAGGAATGCATGGTTGAATCTGCTTGAACTGCACTGTTTTTGCTGTGCTTTTTGTCTTATCAGTTAAGATTTGGTACTTTACATATGCAACTTGTTCTTTTAGAAGATTCACATAATGAAATAAGTTACATGATTTTAAAAATAGTAAGTTAATAAAGGAATTATTAAAATATGCATAGTAATTAATACATACAATAAAAAAGGAAACTGAGCTTCAACGTAATATAGGCTTGTATATACTGAAATTATACTGTGACATGTAAGTTATATAGTAGTCAATATTATACTATTCTATACCATTTGTGATTGTGACATACAAAAAATGTAGTTTTTAATTGTTGTTAATAATGCATTTTTAAATGTAATATTGAGTATGAAAATAAGCTTAAATAGATGTATTGGTAGGCAAATACAGTAATATACTTGATATAAGGAGACAAGATTATATATAAAAATTCTATATTTGTTTCCTAACATATTTAGTTAGAAGTATATTTTTTTCTTCATTCATTGTGATACTTTGTTTAGCTAGTGTTGATGCTTTTTATTTATGTTAAATGTTTAAATATTTAAATACATATTTATGATTGACAATACACTAGTGTTTAGTTTGACTTACACACAAATTAAATACATAATTGAGTATGACAAATAGTTGATTAGGCTAATTTGAATTATATAATGAATAAATTTTATATGTATAGATTATAAACAGGATGACATACATATATATTTTGAGTTTTGATAAGGCATAGCTAGACTTATGGTAATTTATGTTTGTTGTGGCCTGATTAATTAGTACTTTAATGTTTTATTTTTCTGTTTCACTTCATATGAGTAGTACTAGAGGTCAGGATACAACAGAAATATGAGAGAAAGCATTCTTAGCATTACATGTTTATGTTATAGGCTGAGGTTATCTCATTATTGTTTTGCATCATTATAAATACTAAGTTCCCTATGATTTTGGTTACAGATATTCTTGCTTTTACATAATTCAAAGGAGTAAAACCAGAGAATAGTATCATTAGACAAGGTGGGGTCTTGTCAACATAGTTTTGTGATGCCAATAAGACAATGTATTACTGACAAAGGGCAATTCACGACCTAGTAATTGTACATTATGATCAATTTAAACTTAAAAGTTGCATGTGTAACTAAAAACAGGTTTTGACAACATAGTAATGTAAAAGAAATAAGCCTGTATGTTCCATATTGGTGATACCAGAGATTCTAAAGGTGCTATATTATTCATTTATAGCTATAAAAGTCATAAAATATATTATTAGTGGGACTTTGCTAGTAATATATTCTTACCTAAGCATTTGGATTTTGTAAATATAGAATAATATTAATGTTATTTAACAAGAGCAGTTTTGCAGTTTTAAACATACTGAGCTATATAAGTACATATACTGAAGTAAAGTTAATATGTTTGAACTAACTAAAATTTGAGTTTACTATATATAATTTACAACTGATGGTTAGCATTGACAGAAGTAGTAGCAATAGGATAAGGCTGGACAGTTTATGGAAAGGCTGAAGAGGAGTTTGTATGATTACATCATCAAACTACAAATGTGTTATTTCATTATAGGGAGTATATTTGTTCTTAGTATTAATTATTTAGTTTTAGTCATTAGGTTCTTTTCCATGTCAAGACATATTATAAAGAGAAATGTTCTTACCTGTTTTATGTCTAATGTCATATTATTTTATAAAGTTGTGTCTAATATAAATGGCTGGTTATAAATGTATGTCATTGAACAGTTATGGTTTAAATAACCAAGTAAAAAATATGTGATCCATTGAAATATCTGAAACTCCATACATCAGATAGTCTTTTTGCATGAAAAGCATGTGCTATCCAAAGATGTAGATAAACTGTTTTTAAAAGGTTATTTTATTCTAGTTGGGTCTCACTTTAGAACAAAAAGAAGAGGCACACTTATATTATGGAAAAATCATTGAACATGCCAAAAGTGATTGATTCCTATTCAGATAAGAATGAGGTGTTACGTTTGGTGGTAATAGAAACTGGAAAAAAAGTAGTATACATTAATTAACTCTTACTGGATTTCTGGAATTGGAGTGAAAGTTTCTAAAAAGTATTTAGATATTATAACTTTTTATATGAAGAGTGAAGTAATTATAGCAGGAGATTTTAATTGTGTATTATCAGAGAATGACACTACTACTAATAGAAAACTCAGATTAATATCAGTTGAAAAACACTTTCATTACTTCATTAATACAATGAATTTGAGAAACATTCTCTTAATTATACAATTACTCTTTTAGATTTAGTATTCAAACCAATAAGAGAAGGTGTTTTTGTTTCTAATGACTTATACTCTAAAATTGAAGCTGTATTAATTATTTCCTGTCCATTGCCTGACCACAGTGCAATCAACTTTAATCTCACATTGATATCTAATAACCTCATATTATGTAAAGGACTTCCTGCACATATACTAAAAATTAAGGGTTTTAAAGACTGGTTTATTAATGAAATTAAGACCTTTTTAGAGTTAAACAACAATGGAGAAGTTACCAAGATTAATTCTTTGGGATTCTCTGAAAGCATTTATAATGGCCAAAAATTAAAAACTGGTATGCATGTAAAAGAATGGAATGGGATAGGAATTGAAAGAAATACTAACTAGATATTTTAAAGTCAAAAATTAAACCAAATGATCATTCTAATAATTTAGAATTAAAACTCTTAAATCATAAATATGTTATAAGCTCTCTATAAACCTTGATAAACTAAAATTGCAATCGTATTCAGTAAATCCTAAAAGCTTAAATAGATTAGTCATTAGACTGAAGAAAATGAACAAAATTAAATCATATTATGGAGATTTCATATAAACATGGAAACAAAAATAAAACACTCACTGATCTAGTAGATATATTAGATTGTTTTAGGGGTCATTATGAGCAAGTAAATAATAATAATAGTAATTGGATACATAGTAATATTCTTGTGACCTATAGGCTAACTAAAGAACAAAAAAATATTATTGGTAAACCTTTGTCACTTATGGAAATCAAATATCAAATCAAACATTTTAAAATCAATAAAGCTCCAGGTTTAGATGGACTTATTCCTGAACATTACAAATTATTACCAGAAAATATATTAAAGATTTTGTTGAAAGAATTTAAAGATATTAAATATATGTTAAGTGTACCTCCATCTTGGAGATTTTCACTTGTTTCACCAATATTAAACTAGGATACAGACCCTAAATTTTGTTCTTTGTATCATCCTATTCACTTTTAAATATAGATTATAAAATGTTTATGTCAATACTGGGAAAGAGATTAAATAGCATTTTTTGCTGAAGTTATTAACAATGATCAAACAAGCTTTATATTAAACAGAAGGGTATATGATAATATTATTAGGCTTAGCACCTTGATAGATTTTGCCAGCAAAAAAAAAGAACAGTTAATTATAATTTTAGATTTGCATAAAGTGTTTGATTCTGTAAACTAGAATTATTTGTTTAAAGTTCTTGAACAGTATAATTTTTCTGTAGAGTTTATTTAATATAATCAAAATGTTATATAACAATGCATCTGAATTTGTTAAAATACTGTCTTTGCTGTATAATCATTTAGAATTCTAAAGGTAAAAACAAGGGTGTCCACTTTCTCCAGTTTTCTTTGGTCTATGTATTGAACCATTCGCAAATCATTTTGGATCCAATAAAAATATAAAAGGTTTTTCAATACATGAGATTAATTCTTCAAAAATATAATTTGCAAATGATATATTATTAACTATTGGTGATATTGATTCATCATTGCAATATATAATTAAACCCATAGAATGTTTTGAAGATATTCCTAGGTTGAAATTTAATCATAATAAAACCAATGTTTTGGTAGTTAATGAAGATCTAAATCCTGATCTAAAGAAGTATAGTAATTTTAATTGGTATACTAATCAAATTAAATATTTGGGAGTTACTATAACTTCAAGTAGTAAAGAATTAACAATAGTAAATTATACAACTATAGCTAATAATATTATACAACTAATTTCAACTTGGAATTAACTATTTTTTTCTATGAAAGAAAGGCTTATGCTAATGAAAATGATAATATTACCAAAAAATTTGTTTTATATTCAGTCTTTAATCTTATCTCACAATAAACGTTTTTTTTTAAATAAATTCAATGTTACTTAAACTTAATAGTCCCCTAATAAACTTAAGATTTAATTAGAATGACATATAAAAAGCTGGGAAAATTGTGGTATTAGCTTCCCTAATTTTGATCTGTATATAAAAGCAGCTAATATTCAAAATATAGCTCAATGGTTAAATAATTCATATAAATCAAAATGGAAATTAATCCAAGAAAAAATATTACTAAGTAATAATACATTAGTGGTGGATATGCATGTGCAAATTATATATAATACATTTTATTGGATATTAAAAGATTATTGTTTGAGTAATGAAAATAAATGCTTCTCTGTCCCTTAGATTGATTATATTTTATCAACATTTAAGAGATATCTAAATAATAATTATAAAATTAAAAAAACTTGTTTTCTTATTATTTCCCATAGCATTCACTACTGATTAACAACTCATAATCTAAGAAAAATGCTAGAATTCAAAGATAGTAGTTAAATATTTTGGCACCAGTTCATCAGTGGCAATAAAAAAAAGCATTCAGCAGAATATTTATTAGCCAGATATAATTTAAAACAGAATAATTGAATAAGTCTGCACAGCTGTAAATATGTTGTAAATGATAAATTAATAGTATCTTTAGATTCCCTTGCAAAGAATGTCTTGCAAATATTAGAATAGTAATATAAGTAAGGATAAGTCATAGTTATCAAACATTTATAGGATGTCAAGAATGCATTGTTCCTTTGTAGAAATAAAATATTGGGATTAATCTGCAAGAATTAATAATGATGAGTTTTCTGATGAAAGTAAGACATTATTACTAAAAGCTATAAACAAAGTATCTTCTTCAGTGTACTGAAAGTTATTAACTTGGAAATAATTGCATAGATATTTTATAACTCCTCCTAAGGTTGCAATAATAAATAAAATATCTATTGTTATTTGTTGGACGTGGTGATAATATAGAAGCAGACTGGCTACATATGATTCTAGAATGTAAAATAATATCACCGTTTTAGAAGGAATTTAAACATTTTTCACAAGTGTTGTGATCAGATAACTATATAATAACACATTCATTGCTATTATACAACGACCCCCCCATTAATATTGTAAAACATGCACACTGATTGGTCAGCGTGTACATTGTAAATCAGAGTTATACTAATGGAAAAAGGTCTGGTCGCCCAGACTTTTTCCATTAGTATAACTCTTTTTTTAAAGCAATGGAGAATGCAAGATCTCCGTTGCTTTTTACACATTGTCTCGCTATGTTAAATGAGTTTAACATAGCATGACAGCTTTAAAAAAGTAACGGAAATCTTCCTATCTCTGTTGCTTTTTTTAAAGGTGTCTCGCTATGTTAAATTGGTTTAACATAGCGAGACAGCTTTAAAAAAAGCAACGGAGTTCTTGCTTTCTCCGTTGCTTTTGCCCACAGCTCTGATGTACTGCATAAGCATACGCATGCGCAGTACATCAGAACTGCCACAGAATACCAGACAGCTGCGGAAGGGCAGCAAGGAGGCATTATACAATGCTATTATTTAAGAAAAGTATTTTTTTTTCTTAATTAATATCATTGTATAATAGCAATAACCCACTTTTGGGTGTGGTTAATGCTGGATTTACCCACGGCTGTCTTTGTTTGGCCACTCGGGCTTCACCCTCGTGACCAAACTACACCAACTGTGGGTAAATCCAGAATTACCCACAACCAGGTGTGGGTTATTGCTATATTGTATAAGGCTCTAGTTCCAGAAGTTATTCCAAGGACACAAGTGTCTCTTTTATAGTCAATTTCAGAGATTGCAAGGAAAATTATTACATTAAATCGAAAATGAAAAAATATATTCTTTTCTAAATTTATAACTTTAGCAAAAAGTGTATGCAAACAAAAGAATTGTTTACCATTAAGATGGCACCTAATACCATACATTAGTATATTGCATGGCAAAAGTAACGATTTACTTGAAAAATACTAATGACATTCTTCTCTTTCGGCTGTTCTCGTTAGGGGTCACCACAGCGGATCATCTGTTTCCATTTTTTCCTGTCCTCTGCATATTGCTCTGTCACGCTAACCACCTGCATGTCCTCTCTCAGCACATCCATAAACCTTATCTTAGGCCTTCCTCTTTTCCTCTTACCTGGCAGCTCCATCCTTAGCATCCTTTCCCCACTATACCCATCTTCCCTCCTCAGTACATGTCCAAACCAATGCAATCTCACCTCTCTGACTTTGTCTCCAAACCATCCAACCTGAGCTTACCTCTAATATACTGATTCCTAATCCTTTCCACCCTTGTCACACCCAGTGCAAATCTTAAAATCTTTAAATCTGCCACTTCCAGCTCTGACTCCTGCCTTTTTGTCAATGCCACCGTCTCCAACCCATACAACATAGCTGGTCTCACTACACTCTTGCAGACCTTCCCTTTCACTCTTACTGGTACACGTCTGTCACATATCACTCCTGACACTCTTCTCCACCTATTCCACCCTGCCTGTACTCTCTTCTTCACCTCTCTTCCACACTCACCATTACTCTGAACTGTTGATCCCAAGTATTTAAACTCATCCACCTTCGCCAACTCAACTCCCTGCATTCTCACCATTCCTCTATCCTCCCTCTCATTCTCACACACATATTCTGTCTTAGTTCTGCTGACCTTCATTCCTTCATTTCTAGAGCCTATCTCCACCTCTCCAGGGTCTCCTCAGCCTGGTCCCTACTCTCACTGCAGATCACAATGTCATCTACAAACATCATAGTCCATGGGGCCTCCTGTCTGATCTTGTCTGTCACCCTGTCCATTACTATTGCAAATAAGAAAGGGCTCAGAGCTGATCCTTGATGTAATCCCACTTCCATTCTATCCTTTATCACCTTTACCTGCTGCACATCTTTCCCAGCTCAGTCCCTCTGTCTAGCCAATCAGTACAGGTCCTTTTCTCCCTCTTTAGTGTCCAATCTCTCATATAACTCTCCATATGCCTTATCCTTAGCCTTTGCCACCTCTCTCTTTGCCATGCTCCTCATCTCCTTATACTCCTGTCTACTTTCTTTATTTCTCTGACAATCCCACTTCTTCTTCGCCAGCCTCTTCCTTTGTATACTCTCCTGTACTTCCTCATTCCACCACCAGGTCTCCTTGTCCTCCTTCGTCTGTCCAGATGTCACACCAAGCACCTTTCTAGCTGTCTCCCTTACCATATTTGCTGTAGTTACCCAGCTATTCGGTAACTCTTCACTGCCCCCCCAGTGCAGGTTTTAACTCTTCCCTGAACTCCACCTTACAATCACCCTTTTTCAACTTCCATTATTTGATCCTTGGCACTGCTCTCACACTTGTCCTCCTCTTCTTGATCACCAACATCATCCTACAGACCACAATTCTATGCTGCCTAACTATACTTTCCCCTGTTACCACTTTACAGTCTCCAATCTCCTTCAGACTGGCCCTCCTGCATAGGATATAATCCACCTGTGTGCATCTTCCTCCACTCTTGTACATCACCCTATGCTCCTTCCTCTTCTTAAAATATTCACTACAGCCATGTCTATCCTTTTCATAAAATCCACTACCATCTGACCTCCTGCATTCCTCTCATTAACACCATACCTGCCCATCACTTCCTCATCCCCTTTGTTCCCTTCACTAACATGCCCATTGAAATCCACTCCAATCACCAGTCTCTCACCCTTGGGCACACTCACCACCACTTCATCCAGCTCACTCCAAAATTTTTCTTTCTCATCCATTGCACACCCAACTTGCAGAGCATATGCACTAACAACATTCATCATTACACCATAAATTTCCAGCTTCATAAACATCACTCTATCTGATACTCTTTTCACCTCCAAAACACTCTTGGCATACTGTTCCTTCAGGATAACCCCTACCCCATTTCTCCTCCCATTCACACCATGATAGAACAATTTGAACCCACCTCCTATACACCTGGCCTGACTCCCCTTCCATCTGGTCTCTTGCACACACAATATATCAACCTTCCTTCTCTCCATCATATCAGCTAGCTCTCTCCCTATACCAGTCATACTGCCTACCCTCACTACTACACTCCTAACCTTCTTCCTCTCTTTCTGCTCTCAGGCATTTCCCCCTCTTCTTCTCCTTTGGCCGACAGTAGCCCAATTTCCACCAGCACCCTGTTGGCTTACAGTACTGGTGGCTGTCGTTGTTAACCCGGGCCTCAACCGATTCAGTATGGAAATCTGTATTCTTGTCCGCATATATTATTTGGCAGAGGTTTTACACCGGATGCCCTTCCTGATGTAACCCTTCCCATTTATCTGGGCTTGGGACCAGCACGAAGAAATGCACTGGCTTGTGTATCCCCAGTGGCTACTAATGATATTTGTATTACTTTTTAACAAAAACCTTAATATGGATGATTGTAAATAGTTTTTTTATTTGTTATGTATGAATAATGTTTGCTTTGATATAGTGTGACTGCTGATAAAAATTGAATACTTTTTTTAGCAAAAGAAATGCCTATTATTATTTCTGTTATAAGACATAGGAAAAGCCCTTTGACACTAACTTGGAATGAATTCATTATAGTACTAGCAAAATTACTTTCCCTAACATATTTATTAATTTACTAAGTTACTGTATACAAACAACAAAGCATATTATGATTGGAATGTTTTTATCAAGTATAATAGGTACCAGTAAGGATATTAAAGAATGATATAAATTATGACTTATGCTATTTACCCTTGCAATGGAGCCTTTGACTAAGTCATTGAGAGAAAATATACAAACAAAAGGCATCAAATCATACCTCTCAACTGTCCAGATTTTCACAGATGTTTAGTACCTCATAAAATGTGTGGATTTTATGACAGATCCTTGAATAATGATGTCAATAAATAATTACAAGCATTTGAGTTTCAGACTTTATATCCCTCAGAAAATGCATGCTAATGAAAAAAAACTCATTATTCTAATAACGTTCTAGGTTTATAAGAGCAATATTTAAAGTCTGCCCCTGGTTTTGGGCCTTTGTGCCCCATTATGTTTGGCTTTGTCTAGAATCTTGTGCTTAGTTGTTAAGAGGTATGCATGGAATTAAATGAAAACTATGAATGTAAAATGTTGCTATTTCTGCGTGACATTCTGTTAACTCTTACAAACATACAAAATGATTTAGACATGTTCAACATTTACTTATAATAAAGCAATGACGAAACCCAAAACCAGTGAGTGCATTCCAACAGCAGACCCAAACAAATGTCCAAGCAAAACCATAACTAGTTACAGGCAGAAAGGCAAGGCTCAGCAGTTGTAAAATCTACAGGTTTTATTAAAAGTTAGTGCTTTCGCAGTGTTCACCACCGCTTCATCAGACAAAAAACGTAAAGCAAATGAACTTCTTTTATATTAAACTTTAGTATCAATTAACACAACAATGCAGCATCCTAATTGAACCACAAGTCATGTACTTTAAATCAACAGCATCTAAAAACAGCACATAAAAGAAATAGTAAGTGAAAGCACAAAAAAGCACAAAAATGCAGTGTAATACATTCATGTACTTCTCCTTGCCTTTAAAACTGGTTTTAGAGGTACATGGTCATGCAGACCCATTCCCCTATGCGCTCCTACCTTAAATTCCAAGTAATTCTGCATTTTCTGTCATGTTTATTAAGTCCCCCCCTCACACTCTCAATCACAACTTGTAAAACTTGAATGTACTGCCATTTGTTAGTGTGTGTTTTGACAAAGCACTACAATCATTCCCTCTTCTTGTACAATACAAATCCTGCACTCCCTGTTTCAATCTTTGATTAGTTTTACCTATATAAAATTTGAAACACAAGACACAGTGTGCTGCATAAATAACATTCTGTGTATTGCAGTCTGCTGAAACCCTAAGTTTCCATAAGTAGCCTGTCTCTGGATGCTTGAAATACATGAACTAATCAATATAGTCACAATTTGCACATTCCTGGCACTTCCGTGTACCCCATTGCCTTTCCCCTAAATCATGATATAATCTAGGATAACATAAACGTTGTTTAAGGCTCTTTCTGTTTTTATACACAAAACTTCACCGCTGGCCTAACAGCTCTTTTAACTTCTCATCAGTGTGTAGAATATGCCAATTACATCTGACCACTTCCCTAATCTTATTCACCTTTGATGTATACGTGATAACCATGGGCATCTTTGCAGAACTGCCTTTAGTGTACTTAACTGTATCCTTTCTTGTGAAAAATATGGCTTAGCCCTCCCCCCTCTTTCCTCATATGTTTTACTGTATGCCTTGCAGTTTCCACATGTCCATATCCTGTACCCATAAAATCATCCTGTAGGCAGCCTAGTCCCTCATGAAAGTCCCTGTCATTACAGGATGGATGTGAGGTCCTCATAGCCTGTCCCTTAATAATATTACTAAGAACGTGTTGTTGATGCATGCTTCCCCTGTTCAAATATGTGGGATGATGACATTTACTTATAATAATTGAAAACATGTCAAGGTTAAAATTAAAATGTAATAATAATAAAAATAAATGTATGATAAACTATAAGCAGGATTATAGTTTGAATGTATAGAACAAATCTGACTAGAAAGGTAATTGTCAAATGGAATATTTAGGAATTAATATTAGAGAAAAAATTAGAAGTAATAACTCAAGTGAACTCTGAAAGGATTATAGAAAATCAAATTATTACAAAATGGAACAAAATATTTTTTTCTGAGTGTAGCCACATCTTAATAAAATGATTTTTCTTCCTAAGATTTTATATGTTATTCAAACTACAGGCTTGTCTCTCCATACATTTCAAATAAACCAAGAATGAATGCTACTAACAGTTTTGTGGTATCCCAGCAAACCTTGGAAAGCTTGTAAAATCATATCAGTGCATGGGCCACAGGTAGGGGGCAGGGCCCCCCAGATATAAAACTTTCATAGTAGTTTCTAATATTAAAACATACACTGAATTGCCATTGTTTATAAATACAAAAAATCTACATCAAAGTCTTTCTAATGGCAGCAAAACTATAATAGCAAAGCAAAGCAGAACCTTGAACTGATAAACAATACTTTTTTCTTAATAATGTGAAATTGCTTTCAGCATAATACATTTTTTATTTAAATCTAATTATAAAAACAATATAGATATAAATAATATTTAAAAACTGTATAATCATATTACAATGATTCAGGAAAAAAATGGCTCAATAATGTATCTACTTTATATTACAACATAATTAATAAAGACTACTAATAAAGGTATCACAATAAAAATATTTTTTAAATATTTGAAAGTATGAAGATCATCCTCTTGGGAAGGAAATGGGTGCATCTGGGATATCATTTAAATATGAAGGATAAATAGTTATCTGAAGATTTATTTAACTATTTATTTACCCATTGTTGGCCAAATTAGTCTCAATAGGCTAGTGACCTGAGGTGGTTTTATACTACTAAGGGAAATTTAGTCATGGCATCGGAGAACTTTTCCTAGTCTTTTTGAAAGGTGTGGGACCTCAGTTTAATGTCTCATATGAAGGAGGAAAAATTACTTATGTTAAGATCAGTAATTAACACAATATCCTCTTCAGTTTGGAAAATATAAACTTGCAAGGTAATACATAGCCATTTTATGCACCAGATAAAATAGCTAAAGTAAGCAAACATAATAATTATTCTTGCTGGAGATGTAAACAGACACTGAAGACTGACTGCTATCATATTTTTGCAGACTGCCAAAAATAAAATATTGCTGAGGAAAATTAAACCCTTTTGCCAGGTTCTATAGACATATGCGCTGATTCTTTCAAAAAAGCCTAATTCTACATAATGTTACAGTTAATATTAAAGTTACTACATATATTAAAAATAGACAGTATTCAGTCTTGTTGTGTGTATTAACTTTGCAAGAAAAATAACAACAAATTGGATAAAAAGCTGTAAGCCAAAGTTAGTAGCTTTCTCTCCATGATTAAGAATGCCCATGATAAAGAAGTAGTGACATTAATTTCAAAATATGTCCATCAAGCAGCACATTTTAATTCTGGCCAAGATTGTCATCACTTTTGGATGGGCTTAACAGTGTTATCTCACTAAATGAGTAATAGTTAATATTTAATGTGGCATTTATTTATCATGATCATAATATAAGAATAAATTAATTCTGTTTAAAGGTTATTTAAAGGGGTAACATTTTGTAAATAGTATAAAAATGTATTAGTTAGATAATGTAAGCATTTTACTTCAAAATATAGGTTAAAATGATTGATCCTTTTACTGGAATGAAAGTGTTCAGTCTTTCCATTAAAATGTGTATTGACTGTCCCTTTATTTCTTGATTTGTTTTGTGTTGTTTAATGTTTTTCAACTGTTGTTGTTGGTTTATTTCTGAAAGTGGTTGACTGCCTTTTGATTAGTTTGAATTGTGAACCCAACTGCACGTACAATATTTGATAAAACTTCTACTGACTTTTGTAATATGAATTGTGCTCTTCTAAACTAATAAAATATATTTAAAAAGAAACATATTATCTAGCAGTTTATTGTAGAAGAATAAGGTTTTGTACTGCTAATTAACTTCATCCTGTAGTCCTGGGTTGGAGTCCATGAATTTTCATTTGCCATACCTCTCAACCTCTTGGAGCAAGAAATATGGACAAACCCATAAATAATGAGAGGACAAAGGGCCACAATTGTGGACAATTTTTAAATATTGCTCTTACAAATGTAGAAAATACCAGGTTTTATATTAGCATGACTTTTCTGAAGGGTGTGAAGTCTGAAGCTCGAATGCCTCATTATTTTCTGACTTCAATCCTGAGTGCTTTGCCAATGATTTGCCAGAAAAACAAAATTTTATGAAGAAGAGGACAGAAATATGAGACAAGAACCTGGACATTCTATGAAAATCTGTACATTTGAGAGGTATGTGTTTCACTTATAGCAAGTCAGTTAACAAGAAATCTCTTCTCACTCAATCTAAAAACATGTACTAATGCTAACAGAGCTTATCTGGTGAACACATAAAAAATAAAAATCCACACAAATTCTGAACAATGATGCCAAGTCCACGAAACAAATGCTGTGTAATAAATTGCACAGTTTGCTTAGATTGATGTTTAGATATTCTGGTGTTAAGAATGGAATGTCACCTGGAGAGTACATTTCTTGAAAAAGATACCAGATAGTTCAGTTACAAGGTAATCTAGCTTTGAGAAGGTACAATTTGTGATACAAAAACTATCAAATGGTGTGGCCTTCCCCATCCTCTATGGTCAAAATATTAAGAATAAACACAGAGCAAAAATAACAACAGATTACTGTTTTTATAATTTAATATATATAAAGCACTTTGTCTGTTCAGAATCTTCACAAATCCTTATCTGTTTAAAAACTTTCATTTGACTCTGTAGTGCTTTCTTAGGCTATTTTGTCCCACCCTCCCTCTCCGTTGGTGTTTTGCTCTTATACTTGGTGGCTTTGCAGTTGCCCGCCCCTACTGTGACACACCTCCCAGTCTAGTGTCATTAGCTCATTCTTCTTAATACAGAGAGAACATTTGATAAGGCCTTCTGTTCCTCCTTTTTCCCTTTTCAAAAAGTAAAACAAAACTTTTTTTTTCTTTTTCGCCTGAACCTTCTTGTGTTCTGACTGTCCTTCTCAAACATATTGGAAATATACAGTATATTTCAGAGAATTTGTTATAACTGTATTTGCTATAACTGATTTAAGTATTTTTTACTGGCTTTTTGAATATTTACTGCTTAGCGACTGCATCTTAGCCTGTTTATATAGCTCTGCATTCTATTTAAACTGTTTTTGTGTTGATTAACTGTTTTGCACTCTTAAAAAGTTATTTGTTGCTTAATTTTACCTGTAGGCTAACACACTCAAGTGTGCTAGCCGCTTAAAAGCATTTATAGCATTTACTGTCTGTTTTTTCTTTGTCTCTGTAAAAAAAACAAAAAAAAAAAAAAAAAATCTCTTGTTTTCCCACCTTACTGAACTAGAGTAGTCCAGTTTTAGAGTTGCTGATCCCTGGGCTTTGTTTTTAGTTCCTGTTACTGATCCATTGCCTTATTAGGAAGGAGGGAAGTTTCTTTGCTTACCAGTGGGAGTGGGAAGCACTGAGCAGCCTTTTTGTCCGAATTGGTGAAGTTTCAGCCAGAAACTAGTAGTCCATTGGTCATTTTGGGCCAATTCCTAGCTCCTTTCAGCCCCCTGCTATAAAACACGCTAAACACGCATTTTCCAGCTTGTACCAACTCAGCACAGATCCTCGTGGTGGCCTGCAGAGTGATCCAAGCAGCAGAGAGCTAAAAGAGTGACTTTCTACCAGATATAAGTATTTTTTGTGGCTTTCCCACTGTTATTAAGCTAGCGACTGCATTTTGCCTGTTTTACTGCTACTTTAAGTGATTTCTGCATTTTACACTGTTTATTGCACTTTAAGTTACTAATTGTTGCAAATTGTTTCTGTAGGCTACACACTAAAGTGCGCTAGCCGATTTACAGCATTTATAGCATTTACTGTCTGTTTTTTCCTTATCTCTGTAATAAAACAAAAAATCTCTTGTTTTCCCGCCTTACTGAACTAGAGTAGTCCAGTTTCAGAGTTGCTGATCCCTGGGCTTTGTTTTTAGTTCCTGTTACTGATCCATTGCCTTATTAGGAAGGAGGGAAGTTTCTTTGCTTACCAGTGGGAGTGGGACGCACTGAGCGGCCTTTTTGTCAGATTTGGTGAAGTTTCAGCCAGAAACTAGTAGTCCATTGGTCATTTTGGGCCAATTCCTAGCTCCCTTCAGCCCCCTGCTATAAAACACGCTAAACGCGCGTTAGCGCGGAGTTGCCACTGTTGCACACAAGAGCAGCAGCGGTTAAACTATTCGGGCCATCTAAATTCCACTCTTCAAATTTTCCCTTAGAACTACCTTCCTCGAGCTGTACTGCTGATCTAACCAGCATATCCTATAACTGAAAAGTTCATCTCTACTTGATTCCCAAGTAGACTATTCTCTATCTGTAAAGCCTAGCACTTACTCCTACAGTACTTGCACCTTGATAAAGCACTCTTATTATAGATAGTACCCCACCAGCCTAAAACCCACTTCCCCCGGAGTCCTTTGAAAGTCTCTTTATCTACTACTTCTAGTATGTCGAGGGATCAGTTGCTAGTGTCCTCTCCAGCTCAACCGGTGAACCTGGGAATATTGAGGCAATGTTACAATTGCCTCATGTACACAGACAATCCTCTCCTTCTCCCACAAAACACAAATACATGCGAGAGATGCAACTATACGGCCAAACTGGAGGCTGAGCTCTCTCAACATAGGACTAGCAAGACCAGACAGGAGGAGAAGGTAAACACACACAATACATACCCAGTCACACATGGTACCATCACAACTTCAAATCATACACATACTCACACAAAGACATACTCGGAGGCTCTGATCAAAAATTTACCAAAACAGCAGAGGCCACCAAAGCAGACACCCAAACAACTACCACCTCACGACCCAACACATGCAACACATAGACCACACAGTCAGAGTGTCAAACAGTCACAGCCCTTAAGGCCAAACAAAATGCCAGGCACACTTGTCATTGGTGATTCCATAGTCAGACACACTGACGTCCCGCTCACCAGACTGAGTAAGGAGAAGGTCACAGTAAGCTGCCTGTCGGGCGCTAGAATCCGCCACATAACGCAAGCACTCAGGTCTCTCAACAGCAGGTACAAGTACGACTCAGTCATTGTCCACGCTGGTGTCAACGACCTGAGACGTACCTCCTTGGACTACATGAAAAGGGACATCGAGGAGCTCTCTGATTATGTAGCCCAGGCAGGTATGACCCTGACCTTGAGCAGTATCCTACCTTCACCTAGAATGATGCCACAATACAGTGATAAGATGATCAGCTTTAATAATTGGCTTAAATTCTGGTGTCCTTCAAAGGGATCCAATGTCTGTCTGCCTGGGATGACATGCTGGACAAGCCACGCTGCTTCATAGGGACGGCTTGCACCTGTCACCCTGGGCTTCCAGATATTGGCAAAGGCTCTTGCCACCCCATAGTACCTTTTTAGGCAAGGCTCAAATTCTAAACCTACCACCCTAGAACACCAAAAGGAAAAAAAACTAAGGGTAATGCTGCTCAATGCCAGAAGTCTCAATCTCAAGATGCACGCACTCGAGGCCCTTCTCAATATGGAGAACATCGATGTCTGTGCTGTGACAGAAACCTGGTTCAAGGCTCCTGAGAGCACCCCAGCACTAACAGGTTTCACCTCATATCATGCGTTCCGGCCCCAAAATCCGGACAACACCAAGAAAGGAGGGGTGTCCATATTCATAAAGGACACCCACACCTCAAGGTTGGTGGCAATGCACAATGCATCGGAGACCATCCAGGTGCAATTAACCATAGGCAAGACTGCTCTGCAATTTGTAGCATGTTACAGGCCACCCTCTCAAACTCAGGAACCTCACATGGCCTTCCTGAAAACATTGGAGGGATAAATGTATCTCCAAACACCATCATACTAGGTGACTTCAACTACCCTAATATAGACTGGGAACACTACTCAAGCCCGAACACTCTAACCCAAAGATTCCTGGAGTTCATAAACTCAAATGCCATGGAACAACTAGTCACCATCCCCACAAGAGGAGAAAACATACTTGATCTCATCATCACGAACATGGGATCAAAATGTTCAACACCGAAGTATACCCCTCACTGGTGAGATCAGATCATAAACTAATCTCGCTGGAGGTCCTCATCCCGCCCCCACCTCAAACAAAAAGACCACAGTGAAAAACTTCTCAAAAGCCGATTTCACACTTCTAAAAACTAGTGTGGTCTCCTTTAAGGCCCCTGAGCCAGTGGTAAACATTACTCAAACCGCTGAATCACTTAGAAATGCCTTCTACCAGCACCTACAGGACTGCATGGATCAGGCAATCCCAAACAAAACTAAGACTCTCTGTACCAAAGGCAAGCGTCCAGTCTGGTGGACCCCAGCCATAAACAAGCTCTACAACAAAAGGAGGAAGCTACTACAAGATAGAGCAAAATCCTTGAAAGGTAAGACACCTTTGATCATTATAAGTAAAAACTAAGAGCTCTCATAAAATCATCCAAGGCAAATTTTGAGAGAAAAATCGCCAAGGACTCTAAAGACAATCATAAGGCCTTCTTTAGCTATGTTAGAAACCTAGGAGGAAACTCCCAGATATGCTCAGAATTAGTTCAAAATGATGTGAAAATTACTGAACCTACACACATTGCTAACATACTGGCTGACAGGTTCAGTGCAAACTTCTCCCCCAAAAGCAGAGATATCTATTCCAGAGGACTGTAGCCCCGCAAACACGTCCAATGCTCAGGTGAGAACTGCGCTCACTAAGGCAAAAACACAGCATCCATGGGACCGGATGGTGTCCCCGGCTGTGTGCTTCATGAACTCAACGAGGAATTAAACCCACAGTTAGGACAGCTGTTTAATCTTAGCCTCACCTCAGGATACATACCCAAGGAGTGGCGCGGCGACTGTGGTCCCACTTCATAAGGGTGGTGCCTCCACAGACCCTGGAAATTACCGCCCCATTAGCTTGACAAGCCTTATCTGCAAAGCCATGGAGAGGATCATAATGGAACTCATAAATAAAGACATAGGGAACTTGCAGACTTTGGATCCAACCCAGTTTGGCTTTGTCAAAGGCAGATCCTGCCTCTTAAACTTGGTTGACTTTTTCGAGACAGTCACCAAGGCCATTGATGAGGAAAGGCAGTCCATACAGCCTACCTCGACCTGGCAAAGGCCTTCGACACAATACCCCACTCAGGTATCATCGAAAAACTCATCAGCTTGAATGTAAACCCATACATCACAAGATGGGTTGCAAACTGGCTAAGTGACAGAACCCACAGGGTCAGAGTTGCTGGAGCCATGTCAGACTCAAAGCCTGTCACAAGTGGTGTCCCACAGGGCTCAGTCCTAGGTCCACTCTTGTTCGGCATCTACTTTTCTGAAGTACAAGCAAACACAGGAGGGTTATGGCTGACAAAGTTTGCAGATGACTGCAAACTGGGCGCCATAGTCGAAAACACATCTGACACAGATATCCTCCAGAAGGGCCTCACAGAAGCGGATAACTGGTGCCAGAGCCATGGCCTGAAGTTAAACGCCAAAAAATGCATAGTCATACCCTTCGGGAAAAACAAGGTTACCCCTAGCTACCATATAGGTGGCAATCCACTGAGCACAGAAAAAGTCATCAGGGATCTGGGGACCCAAGTTGACAGTAGCCTTCGTTTGACACTCATGTTGCTAAAGTAGTTAGGAAAACCTTCTATATCGCCACCTGATCATGAAGGGATTCACATCTAGATCAAGGGAGGTCATCATCCCCCTGTACTCATCACTCATTAGACCTATGATTGAGTACAATGCCCCGTTCGGAATGTATCTGACCAGACACCTGCTGCAGCTTGAAAGGCCCCAAAAGTTCCTCACCAAAAGGATAAAGGGTCTCAAAAATATGTCTTATGCTGCCTGACTGAAAGAACTCCAGCTCTATTCAGTCTCATACCGCTTGCTCAGAGGTGACCTGTGCCTGACATATAAGGCCATGTCAAACCCAGATTTGATGAATATGCTTCACCTCAAAAAATCTAGATCCCTCAGAACCACAAGGGCGGGAGACTTAAACCTTGACACGGTTATAAATAGAACGTGCTGGAGGGACAGATTCATCACCCAGAGACTCCCTATGCTGTGGAACAAAATCCCGGTACATGTGAGGCAGAGCACCTCGCTGGCCTTGTTCAAGAGGAATCTTGACCAATGGATGGGAGATCTCAGATATACCCCAGGGATTACTTCAGTGTCACTGCTTGACAGAGGCACAGAAAAATGATAGGCATAGTTTTTATTCAAACTAAAGGGGTGGCGAAAGCCACATAACTATGGGCTAGGCTTATAAATGCCCTTGGGCAGATAGCCTAGTATGAACCTATGAACCTATGAACACATACACTCATGCACTGCGCTTCCTCTGGCCACTGGTCATGGAAGAGGTAGAGTACTATGCAAGTGTTTGGCTCACTTTTCATAAACCATGCATTAAGGGGAGTGATTATAAAACTTCAAAAGTGGTACATGTAGCTCATCTAGTACTAGGGTGTGTGTGTCTGTGTGTGTGTGTGTGTGTGTGTGTGTGTGTATGTGTGTGTGTGTGTGTGTGTGTGTGTGTGTGTGTGTGTGTGTGTGTGTGTGTGTGTGTGTGTGTGAGAGAGAGAAACTACAAACTCTTTTTGAGGGGTACAGTATAATCAGATCATAATAGTCCATTCTGTGGAAGTAATATTTTGATATGCATGTATTTGGCCTCAGATTGCATACACCAGTTATTGCATTTCATATTCCAAACAAAGAAAAAAGAACTGATATGCACAGTTTGTAGCTCACAAGATATTACTGTCAAAGTTCTGAAAAGGAAGAACCTAGACATAGAATACTACAATGTAGATAGAATAGTGAGACAGCTTTTGTTTTCAGTGGGATTAACTTTGTTATTAAGAATGGCAGATCCATATCTAATGATGAGACACCCAAACTAAATATTGTACTTGTAAAAAATATGGCTTGTATGCCTTGGGCAATAGAAGAGCATCTGTGGTATATTCCTAAGATCCTAGCATGGCCTACAGCTTCTGTCTGTAGCAAGGCATACTGTAGGAAACACATTAGCAGTTGATTTTACTTGAAAACAGACCTACCTCTTATGTCTTTCTAATAACATACAAATGTGTCATTTTGTTTTTATTTTTATTTTTTTATATATTTTTTTTATTTCAAACTACCTGAACATTTACATGGGAAGAGATTCTACTGCTGTTGTTGATGTCCACTGCTCAAACAGTGGCCCAGATTCTACAGATCCAGCTTGGATGGGAAGAATGGAAGAGCTATGACCAATTGTTCTTTCTTGGGGAGCATATGAGTCATATAGGTATGCTGAATAATGTCTAAAATGCATAAGAGCACTGTGAAAAGACAGATCTTTAGGATGACTTTTTATACTTCTCAGGCACAGGTGCCTGCCTACTTCATAACAGTTGTAGTTCAATTTTAACCACCGATGAAATTTACCAACAATTGCTTGCCATTCCACTGCATTCACATACATATATATATATATATATATATATATATATATATATATATATATATATATATATATATATATATGTATATATATATATATATATATATACATGTATATTTTCTCTTGTTTTTGGTGAATCACTAAATAATGCAACCAGAAGGTCGCAAAATTAGAATGCTGAGAACTTTTTGTATGAACAATGCAGAACACCGAATCTCCTGACCTGCATGGACACAGGAACAAGTGCTAAGATGGGTCCAGAACGTGGAAAAGTCTGGGTATTTGAAGAAGTAGTCCTCCGCATTCTCATCTTGCAAGCTTCTGCTTATGTTATTTAGCAATTTGACATTGTAGCAATCACTAAAATGATATTAGACCATACATATACACACACACACACACACACACACACACACACACACACACACACACACACACACGCTCAAAGATCTATATATGTGTGTCTGTGTGTGTGTGTGTGTGTGTGTGTGTGTGTGTGTGTGTGTGTGTGTGTGTGTGTGTGTGTGTGTGTCTGGGTGCCTTCTCACTTTAGTCGAGAAGCCCATATGTTGACCTCAAAAACGTCAACATTAAAAGGTCGACAAACTGAATGTCAACGCAGTACCATGCATGTGCCTTATAAGATCCTCTATGCATGCAACAAATAACATCGTTTTTACAGGGGGCAAGCCCCCTTGTGCCCCCTAACCCCATACTAATTATATATACTAACTCCAAGATCACACAATCCTCAGGGAATGGGAATATTCCCCTGCTCTGGGACTGTTGATCTCATACATCTGTCGATCATCTTCATATGTTGACCTTTTGTGGTCGATCAGTCAGCCAATTACTTTGTGGTATGTAGACATCATGCAGTGGAACTATATATATATCTTATATATATAGGAGCAAAAGGTAGTAGTTGTCAGGAATCAATAAAGTCAATACTGATCAGTTTATTGAATAAAATTTACTTTAACACTGAGGAAGTTGAATAGCTTTGATGAGGAAGCAAGTTTATCAAAACTCTCACGGATGTTACAAAGGGAAACAACACTAGAGATACACCTGTTATTCAGAGACATATCATTGGATGCCAGCAGTTCATGTGAGTAAATTATTTCCACCATTCTCTAAATTATTAAGTGGGAAGGAGACAGCCTCCACTTTACTGGCTTGTTGTGAGTGATCACCATACCTTAAAGTGCATTTGGGTTGGGGAATAAAAAACATTCAACTGTTGTTCAAGACCCACCAAGAGGTAGATCAGACATCTGAAAAGAAGTAGTCACTCTACATACATACTAAGCATGCTGTGTCAGTCAAAGAGTGTTATAAAGGTGGTACATCAGCCATTATCTATGATGACAGATGCTGATACCATGAGAAAAATTACAGCATTTTTCTTTATGGAATCTTCTCCCTGTATGCACCCATTTAGGTACAGAAATCAGATGTTAAAATAGAAAAGTACAATTGTGTAAGCCACTTCCCATAATAGTAAATGATTGAATGGTTTACTAGTGCTGCTGGGATTTCTACCCCACAACACCCAATGTTTGGCTTAATGTCCAGAGATGAACACCTTCCCCCTTCTCACTAAATGGACCCCTGCATCCATGGGATGTTAACATATGCCCACTGTAAGGCAGTTATCCACCCACCCTATCATCAAATCTTTAATGCCCAAGGCTTTGCCCAGGAAGAATCACTGATTACTACTTTGGTCAAGACCTGACATGTCACTATGCCCTGAAAAGTGTCTACTTCAGATTGTCCAATGGCCAGAATGTTGAACCACGTATGGCCGAGACCATATGCATGAAACCTCAGAACATCAAACCCTAAAAAAAAAACAAAAAAAAAAAACTTTTTTTTTGTTGTAGCAGGGGGGCTATGCCCGGCTGCATCCCCACACCCCCTGCTACTTAAATATACCAACTCCAAGATCACACTTACATTGAAGTGAATGGGAATTTTTCCCTACAGCGATCTCCATGCAAACGGTTTGATGTTCTAAAATAAAGATGTTTTCTTCTCACTGATCCATGGTTCAACATTGTGGCTTTTGACAGTCTGAAGAGGATCCCTGAGAGATAGAGAGACAGAGAGGTTGAAAGACTTTGTAAAGCTGAGTTATCTCCAAGTTATGGAGACATAAGCAAGTTTCAGGTCCTGTTATAGGGCTGTATCAGATATCATGGGAGGGAAAAAAGTAAAAAGAGATAGAGAGTACTCCAACCCAGGGAGACAAGAAGAAGAAGCGTGAGGGAAGTTTGTACTGTAACAATTATTCATTCAAACATCTACCAGTATGGTAAATTCCTTACACAGTTGTACTATGTTTATCACAGGGACGATCAGAGTTGCAGTAGTACTTACTACTGGGATGTTTCTCAGAGTAAAAAGGCATGTGATATGATCATGTTTATAGCAGTGAGTTGCAGGAACGCCCAGGCAAGATGGCTGTCTCAAAATTCAGCATAACCTTAGAGGCATGGACTGAGGACCAGGTGGCAGCTTCTAGGATGTATTATGCAATATCCATGAGAAAGGATGTCATAGTTTGTTTGTTTCAAGTTTTTAATGGGGTAGAACACTGATCCCAATGGACCATTTTTAGGCTCAGTCTGGGAGAGTACAGCAGGCAGAAGGCAACATAGATGACATTTTCAGATAGATACATGTACAGCGATTAATAATGAATAGTAAAGCATGTTTTACAAGCAAGTGATCAGCACTATAACTAAAAATACATGTAAAAAGAACCATCTTCTTTTCCTCATCCCTTCTACTCTTCTTTAATGTTTCTCCCCCTTCTAGCTTGTCACACCATGTGCATCTTTATTGTATATTTGATATATACATTAAATTTCGACTTTGTGTTCTGCACTGAATTTCAGTTATTTAACTGTGAGCTTAAGTTATAAATAATATATATTTTAGGTAACCTGCTGGAAAAGGATAAGGTCTGTGGGTTTAAGAGTCTATAAGTGTGGGAAGCTAGGAGTTGAGCACAGCTTTGTTTAACTGGAAGCCATTTTACCTTTGGAATGACATTGCAGTGATACACTCTTTTGGTAACCTGGGAGATTAAGCTACTGAATCTACATATATTGTTAGATGTGATTTGGAGGGAGGTCATTGTACTGCCTCACACCCTAAGATTTGTGGTGTGTGCAAGCAAGCTGTATCTTTGTACATTAAACACAAAGTTGACATTGCAGGCACCATTAGAACTGGCACAGTCCTGCTTCTAGGTACAACAAACCGATAGTTTTCTGTGTTGTGGCTTGGCTCTGCTCACTCTACTCCCCTACCCAACCCCCATTCCCACTCACCCCCACATACATTTAATTTATACTCTTTCCCATTGACATCACCTCTTTTCCCCACTCAACTTCCTCCCTAATTATCCATTCAACAATCACTTCTTCCTTACTTAAAACAACCAATTATATTAAAGACCTCTACATAGTTGTACTTCACCACCACTTCTTTCAAATAATCATTCTACAACCTACCTATTTCCCTTGCCTGCCACACTATGTCCCCCCCAAACCTAAAATATTCTAATAGCTCCCTATTTATTTTTTACCACTCTTTTTCTCTATCTTACCTCCATTGCCACCTCTTATCAATGCATTCTTACAGACAGTAAATCTCCACCTACTACTACCTCCATTTTAACTATGACATTTCTCTCAAATTACTCATTCTAAACCTATTACTGTCAGGTGACATTCATCCCAACCCTGGACCTGATCACAATCTCCACCCCCAACTTCTCAGGCTCTCAAATCCACATCTATCAAAAGTCTGTCTATTCTATCTATGAACATTCAAAGTATCATGAATAAAATCTCCCCGTTTCATACCTGGATCTCCCTACACACCCCTGATATTCTCACCCTTTCTGAAACCTGGCTTAAGCCTCACATATCCAACTCTGAATTTCTTCCCCCAGGCTATAACATCTTCTGGCAAGATGGACTAGAGAAAAAAGGTGGAGATGTTGCTATTCTCTACTCTAATAAACTCTCCCTCTACCCTCTATCAATTTCTCCTCCAAACTTTCACCTTGCTGAAGTACTCATTATCAGTTGTAAACTGAACAATCATAAGAAACTAGCTATTGCTTCTATTTGCATCCCCCAGGTAACAACATCCCAATTCTGGTACTCCTTTTCTCCTGGATCTCTCACACTATCTCTTAAGAAACAGTAATCTTGGGTGACGTTAACACTGACTGGAGTGCCTTTGACACTGGTTCTCCTAACACGTCTATTAACCTTACGGCTTCTCCCAGCTAATCACTACCCCCTACTCATCTAAATAAACACTCCAACTCTGGCTCCAATCTAGACTGGGTCCTCACCTCCAGTCCTAACCTCTGTCACAACCCCTTCACCCTACCTAATACCCTTAGTGACCACCATCTTACCTTCATACTTAGACACTCTCCCCAACTACACAAACTCCAGCATTACAAGGACTTCTGTAATCTCTCTAATTTTAACCCAGATACCTTCAACCACTTGCTGTCCTCAACTAATTGGTCCCTCCTCTATAACCTCCCCTTGGCAGATGCTGTCATGATATTTAACAAAATCTTTCTAGCCACACACTTAACTCCCTGCCCCCCATCAGGAAAATAAGAATGAAAAGTCATTTCACTCCCTGGTTAATGAAAGCCACTCGAGCCCTTATGAATAAGAGAGATTATGTGTGTAAAAAATGGAAAAAAATCCAAATCTTCCACTGACCTTCAAACCTATACAGAGTTCCATAATCTAACTAAAAAAGGTCACCCTCGACAAACAAAACTTTTTTTTTCAAAAACCACTAAGCAGTCCCCACTCCAACCCCCAAAAATTCTGGTAATCTGTTAATAAGCTGCTACATCCCAGAAGCCTGTCATCACCCAACCCATGCCCAAATAGCTCTTCCATTGATACTACTACCTATCTAAATTCCTTCTTCATTGACTCTATCTGTAATCTAACCAAAAATGACACTGTTACCTACCCCAGTCCCCCTTCATCTATTCAAACAACCTCTTTCTCTTTTAAACCCATCCCACAACCTATATAAAATCACTTCTTGGCAAACTTAAAACATGTTCTCCATCGATCTGCAAACCTTCCTCCTTAGTTCCTAAAAATTGCTGCCAATTCTATTGCTTACCCCATCTCCATATTAGTAACTAGATCCATCAAGTAAAACATTTTACCTGACACCTGGATACATTCATAGACAGCTCCTTGGTCACCTTCTGCTAGAAAATCTCTTTACCCCTACACAGCATGGTTTTTGCTCACAACACAGTACAGCTACTGCTCTAACATCCTTCACTAACTCTATCGCAAACCCTCGTGACAACAATAAGTTAGTCTCCTGTCTGTTTCTGGACCACTCCAAAGCCTTTGACACGGTTTCCCACACATTACTTCTGTCCAAACTAACTACGTTTGATGTCTCAAGCTCTGTACTTTCTTGGTTCTCCAGCTACTTCAGTAGATTCCAAGCTGTTAAATGGCAATCTAACTTTTCTCTCTTCTTACCTGTACAAACAGGGGTACCCCAAAGCTCCATCCTTGAACCCCTATTATTTAATATCTTTATTAATGACCTCCACTCTTTCTTTCCACTCTCTTCAGTTATACAATATGCTGATGATTCCACAGTCATCTCCTGCTCTAACAATATCACCCAGCTTCACCCCCTCACCCAAGAATCTCTGCACTCATTCGAAAAATGGCTAACTTCCAACCAACTTCTACTTAACCCTAAGAAAACTAAACTTCTCCTATTCCTCCCTAAATCTCTCCAACATCATAAAGCTACCTTTACTATCTCTTCCCTAAACAACACTATCATCTCTGTTGACCCTCACACAAAATGTTTAGGAGTTATTATCAATGATCAGCTAAAGTTCAATCTTCATACTCAGCAGTGCATTAAAAGGACTCATCAAAAGTTAGGCGTGCTATACAGGCATAAAAAATTCCCAACAAAAGCTTCTATGCTCTCCCTTGCACAAGCTTTCCTACTCTCCACCCTAATCTACGCAGTCCCTATTCTCACACACTTCCAATCCAATTTCTGTCTAAACTGGAACTCACCTGTAATAAAATTGCTAGATTTGCCTCCAACCAGCCCTACCACTTGCACCACTGCCCAGCCTTGAAAAATCTGCAGAGGATAGAATTCCATCATCAAATCTTACTACTCCAGCTTCTCATGACTCATTCTGTCTTACATGAACCCTACTTCTGCTCCTCTCTCTCTTCCCTCATCCATCCCTACACTCCCAACGTGCCCTCCATAGCTCTTAAAAGCATCTTCTGGAAGTATATGTGCCTAACAAAAATATTGACAAACTCCTGTACAGCTACTAAGTGGCAAATGCCTAGAATAAACTACTACTTAGTGTGAGATCAATCCCAAACCCTAACTCTAAAACAGCTCTAAAGGATACCCTTTGTAAATCATGGGCATGCTTATGCAATCACCCAACTTAACCCTATCTTCCCCTCCTCTTAAACTCTGCTAATACTCCTGCATCAACTGTCTCTTCTCTCTCTCTCTTACAAATTTATTAATAGTCAGTTTTTCTTACAGCCTACCGCACTGTAGATTTGGATAGTGATCTGTGCCTTGGGATTATCTCCCATATATAGTGTACATTTATAATTTATTTATTCACTTCATTTTGCATGTGTGTGACCATTTTTAGTTTCCTTCTTAGAACTGTATGTAACTTTTGAACTCTAATATGTTTAAGTCCCTGTACATGTTCTACCATGCTTTCTCTTTGAGTATTTTGTCATATTTGTTAACTCTAAATGTTTTTGTTCACTCTGTTCATTTGATTAACAAACAAAGTGGTCTCAGTGCCAACACAAAAAAACTAGTAAACCTGCACAAAGCACCGGGAAACCAGCAGTCTTGACAGTCCGTTTATTGTACACACGAGAACACATACACCAACCACAGACCAGAACAAGAAATAATGTTGTAATAAAATTCCTTTTACGTTTTCGTCATCCAAACTTCATCAGATCAACTGTTCCCTCCAAAATTAACATTTATATAGCCCTTGTCAATTTAAAAAATCCAATAAAGTAACAGTGTCAATCATTAATAAAACGTAATTAACCCTAAACTGTCTCAGTGTGATTACACTATAGAAAACAGTTCATAAAACATAAATATAACATATAACCTATTGTTAACCATATCTTTTAAAAACAATAAGTGTTATGAAATCAAATACATCAAATGTTAAAATACAAATATTTGAAATACGCTTACTAAAATTGTTTAAAAATGAATTAAAAACAAGTCAAAACAAGTTTGCCATCTGGTGGAATAACCTGGTATGGACCGTGCAGCAGATTGTGTTAAAATGTTCAAGACAATTTTTAAAAAATTGTTTTAAAAATAAAAACATAAACAAGTGTATAAGTTAATATATGTTCAGAGACAATGTATGTATATTGGAGAAACAAGTTCCTCAAATTGTTTTATAACTTAGCAGATCTAAGTTTTAATACTGGTTTTAAAGTTAGCATATCATTAAGCCCTGCTGTATTACTAGCGTCCAAAATTAACTGCCAGTATAACTCCCTGTATTCCAGTCGAGTTTCCTATGGACTACCCCTAGGATCCAGGGGGACAACCTCTATAACAAAAAATTGAAAATCGGCTTTATCACATATTTGTGAATGTTTGTACAGAGCGTTTTTGTCATTTTTCTTTCTAATATCATAGACATGCTCGTACATTCTTTGCTTCAATTTTCTTTCAGTTTTGCCTATATAGAAGGAGTCGCAGGCCACACATAAAACAATATATACCACCCCAGTGGTGTTACAATTTGCAAAACTTTTGGTTTTAATGTGTTTATTCCTACAACCCAAAAATATAGAGTCACCTTCTTTTATTTTAGAACAACAGGGGCAGCTCCCACATTTGTGGTTGCCTTTTTTATTGCTGTTGTATAAATCTATACAGGCTCCTTCTAAAATATTCTTAATGTTCCATCCCTTTCTATAAACACATTTAAAAGGTTGTTTAAAAATGGGCTTCAGGTCAGACAAACTGACATATTTATTCCATTCATTACTAATAATGTTCCTTACTAAGTTACATTCTCCATCAAATGTGGTGACCAAGGCTGTCTGATATCTTTTTCCTTCCAGGTGAAATTCAGAATTGATGTTTAGTGTGTTTGTAGAATGAGAAATATTAGCCAAACCAGAAGTCTTTCCTAAAATTGGTGCAAACCTAGACAATCTGGCTTCAACTACCTCACTATGTAATTTTGTTAATAAGTCTTCAGGGTAACCCCTAACTTTAAACATTTCAATAATAAGCTCACATTCATGCTTAAAATCATCTTCATCTGAGGTCATTCTACTGGCCCGTACCAACTGTCCTTTAACAATTGCCCTTTTCTGGTATGGTGGGTGGGCACTGGTGTAATGTAAGTAGGCATTAGAAAAGGTTCCTTTCCTGTATATTCTAGATTTGAAACCATTGCCTAGCCTCTGAATATTCACATCTAAATAATGAATTTCTGTATCATCTACATAGTATGTGAACTTCAGAAAATTCGTAGTATTAGAAATGTAATGGTAAAATTCCATAAATTTTTCAGTGGAGCTGCTCCAAAACATACAAACATCATCCAAAAATCTTCCATAAACGTTCCAGAATTGCTTAAACTCAGAGTTAAAAACAAATTTTTTCTCCCAATGTAGTAAAATGATATTAGCGTATGTTGGAGCACAGTGTGCACCCATAGCTACCCCTTTTAATTGTTTATAATATTCCCCCTGAAAGAAAATAAAATTGTTTTTTTAAAATCAAGTCCATGAGTACTAACCATGTACAAAATACATTGAAAGACACCTCTTTCTTGCCTTCCAAAAATTCTTCGAACCATATTAAACCTGTGTCATGGGGGATACAGATGAAGAGGTCCACTATATCAAGAGTAATAATACTTAATGTCTTAGCCTGATTGGTGTTGTCAATATGTCTCAGGAAATCCCAAGAATCCTTTAAAATATTCGGGTTTTCCATCACCACCTGTTTTAAATGAAAATCCACGTACTTTGCCAGGGGAGCAGTAACAGACCCTTCTGCGATGACAATAGGTCTAAGTGGAGGGTCGATCAAATTCTTGTGGACCTTTGGTATAGCAAAAATCGAGGGAACCTTAGGTTTGTCAACTGACAAAAAATTGTATGTATGCATGTCTATCAGTCCCTCAAATAACAAATCACTGAGGCAAAGAGAGAGTTTTTTGTAGGCTATATTAATTTTGTTCAATGAAACTCTCTCGTAGGTATATCCATCACCTAACAATTCAAACATTTTTGCCTCATAGGAAATTTGGTCCATTAAAACAGCACCTCCTCCCTTGTCCGGTTTCATAATCCTAAGGTTTCTGTCATTCTTGAGTGTATGTAAGATGTTATTTTCCTCCTTGGTAAGATTTGAGGGGGACTTTGTTGTATTTAAGTTGCTCCCTTAACTCCTTTTCTATCATCAATTCAAAATTTTTGAGCTGTGGATGTAGGGGTAGATTAAAAGCGCTCTTTCTGTGTAAAAAATTAGACTTTACACTTCTCTCGTTACCATTAAAATTAGCTCAAAGTTTTTTTGTGTGGTAAATAACTTCAAATCAATAAATTCAGATCTGTTCATTTGATTACTTTTGTTACATGTACTACTTGGAGCTTTTCTCCTCATGTCTCCACTGAAAAAAGACTGCTGCCCTGTCAGATTATCCCGGTTAACAGATGTCAAATAAATAAATAAGTAAAAGTAAGATGTAGAATGTAGAAAGAAGTCAACAAACACAAGAAGGGAGGTAAAGAATGTGGGAGGGGGTAGTAGCTACCATTTACATAATGCATAATAAAGAGTAAACATCATAATCTCATATCGCCTACCTAGAGGCGATCTCTGCTTGACTTACAAAGCCATGTCTGACCCAGCTCTGTTAGAAATGCTACATCTAAAGAAATCCCAATCCCTCCACACCACACACTCCAGAGACCTCAACCTCATTACCGCAATCAACAGAATGTGCTAGAGGGACGGGTTCATAACCCAGAGACTGCCCATGCTATGGAATAGACTTCCCATACATGTCAAACAGAGCACCTCACTGGCCCTCTTCAAGAGAAATCTTGATGAGTGGATGGGAAATAGAAAATTCACCCTGGGAATCACTCCAGTGGCTCTACTTGACAGAGGCACTGGGAACTAAGGTTGGGTGGCACAATGCCATGGTAATCCTATGGGCTAGGCTTGTAAAGTTTCCAGTACACACCTATGAACCTATAATAATTGTGTATATTACTTTATTTACCTGTCTCAACAGTTTCTGAACTGTTTCAGCTTATTTTGTTACGTTATCATGCAATAGTTTACCTTTGCTCAATTGTCAACTAATCTTGAGATAGTTACAGTTTTTGGCAGTCGGGAATATGAAGTTCCCGAGCCATATTGGTGGCAGCCCATCTTTTGTAATTTATAATTCTGACACGTAGCACTGATTATACCTAACTAAATTTACTCAGTCACTAGGGTTGTCTCCCCTCCCAAAATTAATTTTTCCTTCAACTCTCACTCCATTCACCTCTTTTCAGGTGAGGATAAACATACACTCTGTTATTGGAACATAAAGGAGGAAGTAAAGTAGCTCTTCCCTTTACTTACATACTTCCATTTTTCTGTCATCATATTTGCTCATTTGAGGCTGAGTGGGTCCATGTATTTTCCATACACAAAAGAGGACTATCTTTTAGCTTCCCAGACTCTGGAATAGATTGCCCAGACATGTCAAGCAGAGTGCCTCTTTGGACCTCTTCAAGAGGAACCTTGACGATTGGATGGGAGAAAGGAAATTCACCCCAGGGATCACGTCAGTCACCCTGCTAGACAGGGGTCCAGGAAAGTAAATAATGTGGGAAGAAATAGCCAGGGAATTGTTATGGCTAGGCTTGTATAGGCCTTAGGGCTGATAGCCTATTACCAACCTATGAACCTATTTATGTCAGTGTCCACCCATGACCTTCCTTCCTTTTCAGACTGTACCTTTCTTTGTGACTGATTGACAGTGACTACTGAGATCTTGTCCTCTTCTGTTTGAGCCTGTTCTGCCTCCATCTAATCACAGTGAGCAC
The DNA here is from genome assembly GCF_019279795.1 of Protopterus annectens. Lineage (NCBI taxonomy): Eukaryota > Metazoa > Chordata > Ceratodontiformes > Protopteridae > Protopterus > Protopterus annectens. The sequence continues at coordinate 652,650,721 of NC_056749.1, read as the reverse complement.
GGAGGGAAGACCAAGACAAGTGGTCCATTAGCAAACTTCTGGCTCTATCATCCTCTTCCAACAGTTTTAAAAGTTCTTGCCTCTGGTCAGTTAAAGAAAATCCATCTTCCATTCACTGATTGTTGGGGATTTAAATTGAACTAGTTAGTGGGAGGAGCTGAAAAGTAAGATTTCTTATTCTTGATATTACTGCTGGTGTGTGACTTATTTGATTTTGGATTGGATTTCTTCATTTAAGATGTAGATATTTTCATTATTTTTTTTTTACTCATAGGATCATGGGAGATTACTAGGCTATCGACCCAGTGGTCATTTTAAACCTAGCCATTTCATCCCAATGTAATACCATAGAAATGCTAGTCAGTACCCAACACTGCATTTAGTGATGACTGCCCTTTTCCAAGAGGGCTGTGGGTGTTATCCCCAGTAGGAATTTACAGTGCCCCATCCACTCATCCACGTTCCTCTTGAACAGTGTCATAGAGGTGCTCTGTAGCACATGAGTCAGTAGCCTGTTTCAAAGAAGTGGCAGTCACTAGGAGATAAATCTGACCCTCATAGGTTCATAGGTTCATACTAGGCTATCTGCCAAGGGCATTTATAAACCTAGCCAGAGTGTGTTTGGCTTTCGCCACCCATTTTAAATTAATTTTGCTATGCCCTTTTTCGAGGTTAGTATACTGTGCCTCTGTCTAACAGTGACACAGAAGTGACAGCCGGGGTAAACCTACGATCTCCCATCCACTCATCAAGATTCCTCTTGAAGAGAGTCAATGAGGGACTCTGTCTAACCTGGACTGGGATTTTATTCCAGAGTGAAGGGAGCCTCTGGGTTATGAACCTGTCCCTCCAGCATGTCCTATTTATTTCAGTGCTGAGGTTCAAGTATCTCGAGCATGTAGCTCAATGGGATTTGGATTTTCTGAGGTGCAGCATGTCCATTAATTCCGGGTTGGACATGACTTTATACATCAGGCACAGATCGCCTCTGAGCAGGCGGTATGCCACTGAGTAGAGCTGGAGTTTCTTTAACCGGGCAGCATATGGCATCTGTTTGAGCCCTTTGATCCTCTTGGTGAGGTACTTTTGGGGTCTTTCCAGTTGCTGCAGGTGTCTGGTAAGGTACATCCCAAAAGGGGCATTGTACTCAATTATGGGCCTGATGAGGGATGAGTAAAGAGGCATGATGATCTCCCCTGATCTAGATGTGAATCCCATCATGATTAGGTGGGCTATATAAAATGTTCTTCTAATCACTTTGGCCACATGGTTGTCAAATGAGAGACTGCTATCAACTTGGGTCCCCAGGTCCCTAATTACTTCTTCTGTACTTAATGGATTACCACCTATGTGGTAATTTGTGGGCACTTTGTTTTTGCCAAAGGGGATGACTATACACTTTTTGGCATTTAGCTTGAGGCCATGGCTCTAGCACCAGTTGTCTGTTTCTATGAGACCCTTTTGGAGGATGCTTGTGTCTGCTGGAGAGTTGATTATGGTGCCCAGTTTGCAGTCATCTGCGAACTTGGTCAGCCACAGTCCTTCCATGTTGGCATGTACCTCCGAGAAATATATACCGAACAAGAGAGGTCCCAGGACTGAGCCTTGTGGGATGCCACTTGTAACTGGCTTGGAGTCTGACATGGTTCCAGCAATTCTAACCATGTGGGTTCTGTCCTTGAGCCAGTTTGCAACCCATTTAGTGACATAGGGGTTTATATTTAAGCTGGTGAGCTTATCTATAATGCCCAAGTGGGGTATTGTATCGAAGGCTTTTGCGAGGTCCAGGTAGGCTGTGTGGACCACTTTCCCCTTGTCAATGGCCTTGGTGACTGTTTCAAAGAAATTGACCAGGTTTAAGAGGCAGGATCTGCCCTTAACAAAGCTGAACTGGGTAGGATCCAGTGTCTGTAGGTCCCCAATGTCTTTATTTATGAGGTCCATGATAATCCTTTCCATAGCTTTGCAGACCAAGCTAGTCAGGCTTATGGGGTGATAGTTTCTAGGATCCGTTGAGGCACCACCTTTGTGGAGAGGGACCACTGTTGCTGTACGCCACTCTTTAGGTACATATCCTGTAGTAAGGCTGAGATTGAACAGTAGTTTTATGTTTGGGTTTAGCTCTTCTTGGAGTTCACGTAGGACGCAGCTCGGGACACCATCTGGTCCCATTGATGCTGTGTTTTTTGCTTTGGAGAGGGCTGCTCTTACCTGAGTATCTGAGATGTCAGGGGGGCAGCACTCTGCTGGGATAGATATTTGCCCTTTTGGTGGGGAAAGTTTGCACTGAACCTGTCAGCTAGGATGTTGGCAATGTCTGTGGGTTCGGTGTATTTTTTGTCATTTTGGACTAACTCTGAGCATATCTGGGAATTCCCACCCAGGTTCCTAACATAACTAAAGAAAGCCTTGTGATTATCCTTAGTGTCCTGTGCAATTTTTCTCTCGAAGCTGGCCTTAGACAATTTTATGAGTGCCCGTAGTTTTTTGCTAATACTGATCAGAGATGCCTTCCCTTTTTGGGATTTTGCTCTATCATGTAGTAGCTTCCTCCTTCTATTGTATAGTTTGTTTATGGCTGGGGTCCACCTGCCTTTGGAGGATTGGGTCTTGGTTTTATTTTGGATTGCATGATCCATGCATTCCTGAAGGTGTTCATAGAATGCGTTTATAAAGGATTCTGCAGTCTGGGCCGTATTTTCCACAGGCCCGGGGGCTTTGAAGGATTCCACCTCGGTTCTGAAGAGTGTGAAATTTGCTTTAGAGAAGTTTTTCACTGTGGTTTTCTGGGCAGGGGGTGGGGTCGGGATGTGAATATCCAGTGAGATTAGTTTATGGTCTGATCTTACCAGTGAGGGATACACTTCTGGTCTAGAGCATAGAGTCCCCATGTTGGTGATGATCAGGTCCTGTATGTTTTCCCCTCTTGTGGGAGAGGTAACAAGTTGTTCCATAGCATTTGAGTTTATAAATTCTAGGAACCTTTGGGCTAGGGTGTTGGAGCTAGAGTAATGCTCCCAGTCTATGTTTGGGTAGTTGAAGTCGCCCAGTATAATGGTGTTTGGAGAGACCTTCATATTTTCCAGTGTTCTCAGGAAGGCCGAGTGGGGTTCCTGGGTTTGGGAGGGTGGTCTGTAGCAGGCTATAAACTGGAAGGCAGTTTTACCCACTGTTAGTTGCACATGGATAGTCTCTGATGCTTCGTGCTGTGCCACCAACCTGGAGGTGTGGGTATCTTTGACGAATATTGATACTCCCCCTCCTTTTGTGGTTTGGTCCAAGTTTTAGGGCTGAAAAGCATGGTATGAGGTATAACCTGGTAGTGCTGGGGTACTCTTGGGAGCCTTGAACCAGGTTTTTGTTACTGCACAGATATCAATGTTCTCCATGCTAAGGAGAGTTTTGAGTGCATGCATCTTGAGGTTTAGACTTCTGGCGTTGAGTAGCATTATTCTTAGTTTCTTATCCCTTGTGATACCTATGGAGGTGGGTTTGTCTTTTGAGCCTTGCCTAAAAAAGGCACTATGGGGGTAGCAAGAGCCTTTGCCAATATCCGAAAGCCCAGGGGTGACAGGTGCAAGCCATCCCTGGCGAAGCATCGTGGCTTGTCGAGCATGTCATCCCAGGCTGAGAGACATTGGATCCCCTTTGAATGACACCAGTACTTAAATCAATTGTTGAAATTGATCATCTTGTCTTCATATTGTGGCATCATTCTTGGTGAAGGTAAGATGCTACTCAAGGTCAGAGTCATACCGGCCTGGGCTACATGCTCAGAGAGCTCCTCTATGTCTCTTTTCATGTAGTCCAGGGAGGTACGTCTCAGGTCATTCACACCAGCAAGGACAATGACTGAGTCATATTTGTACTTGCCTTGGAGTGACCTGAGTGCTTGTGTTATGTGGTGGATCCTAGCGCCTGACAGGCAGCTCACCGTGACCTTCTCCTTGTTCAGCCTGGTGAGCGGGACATCAGTGTGCCTGACGATAGAGTCACCTATTACAAGTGTATCGGGTGTGTTGTTTAGCCTTAAGGGCTATGACTGTTTGGAACACTGGCTTTGTGAGCTATGTGTTGCACGTGTTTTGTTTTGGGGTAGCGGTTGCTTGGGTGTCTGCTTTGGAGGTCTCTGCTGCTTAGGCAGATTTTTATTTAGAGCCTCCGAGTATGTTTTTGTGTGTTTATGTGTTTGGTTTGCTGTCGTGGGAGGTCTTTGTGAGACTGGAATTGCAGTGAGTGTGGTTACCTTCTCCTCCTGACTGGTTACGCCAGTACTGAGTTGAGAGAGCTTAGCCTCCAGTTTGGCTATAGGGTTGCATCTCTCACATGTGTTGGAATTTATTGGGAGGAGGAGAGGGTTGTCTATGTACATGAGGCAGTTGTAACATTGCCTCAAGATTCCCAGATTCACCAGTTGGACCTGAGAAGAGATTGACAACTGACCTTTGGACATGGTAGAATAGTATTGGGAATTCCTTTATAATTGACAAAAGGGCCAATGGGGAACAAGGTACTCAAGGGGAGTTTGTGAGGGTGTAGTGCTTTTAATTTTTTAGTGCTGACTTAGTGAGCAAGTGCCAGGTAACTTAAATGCAATGTGTTACAGATAACTTAAATGCAAAAATGACAAACAGTAACTTTCTTTCAAGTGAAACAAGGAAATAAGTACAGTAAGCAATGCAGATATCACTAGGGATCCACAGAAGCGCTGAAAAGCCGCGTTTTAGGTGAAATTAGCGTTTCAGGGAAATAACAAGCAAACAAACAACAAGCATACAAACAAAGCTAGATTCAGCAGGCCTGGATCTAGTCTATGCTACAGCAAACAAGGTGTACCAATTTCAGTAAGAAACAGTTCAAATATGCAGGCACTATAAGCCTTTAACCAGAAATTCCCAGCTCAGAAGGGCAGAGTTCAGCCTCTCCTCCCACAAGAGTGCAGACAACGAACCTTCTTAATGTAAAATAACTGGCCTGAAGTCCAAGTGCTTAAACCAGAACTAATACACTTTTAGAATAACAGACACTGAGCCCTCAATAAGCAGTTCCCAACTTAGAAGGATGTAAGCTACCTGTCCTGCCACCACAGTGCAGGCCACAAACCTTCCTAATGTAAAACAACTGGTCTGAAGCCCAAGTGCTTAATCCAAAAGACTTAGAATGATAGCTACACTTTAATCAAGTTACTATCAAGCAGTAATAAATACAATTGAATACTTTAAAGAATGCCTGGATTAGTGCTCAAGTTATACAAACAAAGCTAGATTCAGCAGGCCTGGATCTAGTCTATGCTACAGCAAACAAGGTGTACCAATTTCAGTAAGAAGCAGTTCAAATATGCAGGCACTATAAGCCTTTAACCAGAAATTCCCAGCTCAGAAGGGCAGTGTTCAGCCTCTCCTCCCACAAGAGTGCAGACCACGAACCCTCTTAATGTAAGCAGTTCCCAACTTAGAAGGATGTAAGCTACCTGTTCTGCCACTACAGTGCAGACCACAAACCTTCTTAATGTAAAACAACTGGTCTGAAGCCCAAGTGCTTAAACTAAAAGGCTTAGAATGAGTTACACCAAGCAGTAATAAATACAATTGAGTACTTTTAAGATGACGCAAAAGCAAAATAAAGTAGGAAGAAACACAAATACAGTAAAAGCAGATAACATTTTTTTAAGTGGAAAGAGAGAAAGGAAAGAGAGAAAGGAGTAGCAGAAACTAAGCTGATTGGCCTTCTCAAATGTTCTCCCTATACTGGGTAGAATGAGGTAATAACACTAGACTGGGAAGAGGGTCCCAGATCAAATTTACACTAGGGGCGGGCAACTGCAAAGCCACCAACTATAAAAGCACTATACCAACAGGGAGGGAGGGTAGGAAACAAACTGCAGAAATGTTTCTCACAGCTGAAAAGCAGCAGTGAGCCTTTAAATGAAAGTTTTAAACAGCTAAAGGAGCCTCTAGAAAAAAGAGTTTAATTGCAACAAGTTATTAGAAACAAACAACCCAACAGATGCTTAATAAAAGTGGACAATTTCCAGTTAATACCTCACACACAGTGAAACTAGCTAGAAAAATACACAGTACACAAAGTGCTATAAATAACAAAGAAATAAAAAACAAAATAAACAAAAAACAGGATACTTAATGTTATATATTATAGCTCAGAGTTTCATCAGTGTCCTTCCTTCAATCAAGCTCAGTGTGAAATGGCAGAACACTCACAAATGAACTTCTTAGGTAACAGAAAGTTGAAACCTGAGACAGTTTTTAAGAAAGAAATCTGTCCAACATGTCCTATAAGTCGCATGCCATATTTAGGTCCCTGTAATGGGTAGCCATAGTCCTACTCATTGTATTACAGTTTGTTTTATTTTAAAATGTGTTTTACCTTATAATTTTTTTTTTGGAAATGTAAACACTGTTGACTAGGGTCAGTTAGAAAAAAAAAACTTTTCCATTCACTTTAAGGAATTAAGTCTAGCTAATTGGTGGGAGGTGCTGAGAGTAAAGATTTGTTATTTTGGGTATTTAGCTGCATTCTTGTTTAGCTATAAGTACAGTGAAACTACTGCTTGTGAGTGGTTTCACTGGATTTTACAGGATGCCTTATGTGCTAGGCATAGATCACCTCTCAGTAACCTGTAGGAGACTAAGAACAGATTTAGGAACTTAAGGTGATCTATGTAGGACAAGGTATTCATAAACTGGTTTCTCCTGGTGAGGAAGCTTTGACAGCATTCCAACTGTTGCAAGTGCTAGGTTAGGTACTTGCCAAAAGGGATCTGTACTGAATGAAGGGTCTGATAAGGGCTGAGTAGAGTGGTACTATTCCTTCCTTGAACCTGGATGCCATACACAGGTTTATAAGTTGGGTAACATAGAATGATTTTCTTTTTTGTTTCCAATACCTTTTCACTTTTGGCTAACTGAAGTATGTTTTTACATTAAGAAGTCAGAGACTGAAATTCTAGTAGGAGTAGAAAGGTAGCCTGGCTTATCCAAGTTGAGAAACACACATGAGGGCTTAAAGTGACAATTACTTGTAGTTAATTGGTACCTCTTCACTTTTTGCTCAGCAAAGCATGATTTTTATGTTAGGAAGACTGGGACTGCTATTCTTGTGGCAGTAGTAAAGTAACATGGTCAGTCTGAGTTGGGAAACACACAGGGAGGCTTAAAGTGAGATTATCTCATCAGCCAGAGGACTTTTTAGGGACTTAGCTGGGTGTTAATCTGCACTTGAGAGCTACTTCTGCTATGCATTTACAGTAAGAAATTCTTGGATCCTCCCCATCCTGTGGCAGAAGGTGTTTGCATGGTCTGTATCACTGGGTTGGGAGGCACACTAGGGACCTGAAAGTGTAGTCATTTATTGGCTAGAGGGCACAGGAGTTAGGTTTCAGCTTTTTTCTGTCTGCTGTAAATTAGGCACATTTTTGCTGAGCTGTTCACTGCTCAGTGGAGTTTAGCCATACCCTGTATAGTAGAAAACCTATAAGGCTAGTACTTAAGATTATAACCCATAACACAGAAAGACTTTTGGTGGATCTTAGATAAGCTAGTCAGAAAGTCAAGCAGCATTAAGATCATAGCACTATCTAACATCTAGCCTTCACCCTAGACACCCCTCAGGTGATCTATGTAAAACCAGCACTCTAAACCATAATAGCCCAGCCCAAATACAGTTCCTAACAACATAGATTTGCAATTCTTTAATACCCCTATGGCCAGTTTGGTAGATATGGGCATCCTGAGACAATCTAGCAAATGTCTCATGTACTCAGACAACCTTTTAATCCTTAAAGAAACTAGCACAGTATGCAAGATATATACATACATAACTCCTTGGAGGGAGAAATCTTGCTTACAAACAAGGTTGTTATGAACACACATACTATGTCCTTCACACATGCTGTTCACCACACACATAAACCTTCTTATGGTGAGTCACTTAAAAGAAACCTCTCCAAACCTCAAAGACCTCCTAAGCCATCAAATTGCAGCACCTACTATCAGAAATCACTAAAGCACACACCAAAAGCAACAACTAACACCACACATAAGCTTACACCCAATGATCTCCCAAGAACAAAGCCCATAAAGCAAGCAAACACTTTACCCAGTACTCTTGTTATAGGGGATTCTATTTTACAACATACAGATACTCTTCTCACCAAGATGAACAAGGAGACGATAATGGTAAGTTGCCTACCTGGAGTTGGGATCTGCAATATCATGCACACACTTAAGTCACTGCACCACAAGTACCAATATGACTCGGGTCTATATCACAACGTTGAACTAGCATTAAGTTCGAACATTGTTATATCGAACACTATAGTCCGAAACACAAGAATAACGAAAACACAGAACAGCGATTTTTTCCCAGGGGAAAAAATCACTGTTCCATGACAAAAAAAAAAAAACTTAAACTTTAAACTAAAGTGGGGGGCTTTGCCCCCCACACCACCCAATGTGGGGGGCTGTGCCCCCCACACCCCCTACTTAAATATACTAACTCTGAGATCGCACCACAGTAGAGAAAATAGCAAAGCCCTGAAAACAGCCCACCGATTTTTTTCCCTGGGAAAAAAATCAGTGTGCCGTGGCTTTGCTATTTTTGTGTTTCGGACTTTAGGGTTCGATATTATAATGCTCAAACTTTTACAAGTTCGACGTTGTAATAGAGACCCATATAATTCTATCATATCCATGTGGGTGTAAATGACCTGAGGCATACCTCACTGGACTATATGAAAAGAGATATTATAGATCTCTCTGAATATGTGTCACAGACAGGTACATGCCTTGCAATGGAGCAGCATTCCACCTCCACCAAGGATGATGCATAGTATGAATAGAAAATGATTGATCTTAATAAATTCTTATTTTCTTGTATCACTCCAGGGGAATCTAATATCTATCAGCATGAGGAGACATGGTTAACAGACTACTTTGCATTGTGAAGGATGGTCTGTACCTGTCCCCCTGGGCTTTCATGTATTGGCTAAAACTTTATCCATTCCCTTAATCTTTTTTAGGCAATGTAAAATGACCAAACTACCAACATAGCAAAAAAAAAAAAAAAAAAAACTCAAAGCAACCTTAAGGTTTTTCTGCTCAGTGCTAGGAACCTGAGCTAGAAACACCAAACCGTACAAGCTCTCCTCACTTTGGAGAATGTAGACATCTGTGCTATTACTGACACTTAGTTTAAAGCCACAGAAAGTACTTTGGCAGTGGAAGGCTACAGTGCCTTCCACACATTTAGACCAACAGCAGCAAAGACAGGGGATAAAGGTGGAGGTGCCTCGATTTACATTAGCAACAAATATAACTCTAAGTTGGTTAAACAGGCTGATGCTCTTCAGTTTATCCATGTTCAATTTTTCATAGACAAGATTCCTTACCATGTCCTGGGCAGCTACAGGTCATCCTCTATGACCCATGAAGCTCACAACACAAGCTAGACCTACTGGTGGCACTCACCATCCAACCAAATATCCTATTCATGGGAGACTTTAAGTACGCCTCTATAAACTGGAAATGTATACTACCTCTAACTCACAGGCACAATGTTTCCTGGATTTTATCAACACAAACACTCTAGACCATATAACATGTTCTCCAACCAGAGGATAAAGCATATTGGACCTAGTACTCACCAGTATGGGAAAGCATTGAACCCCCCCCCCCCCCGTATCATGTCCTCATTGAAGAAGTTGGACAACAAAGATATCTCCCTCAGAATAAACATCAGCCTGGAAAACCCAACATGTAACAGTTAAGAACTATTCTAAAGCAAACTAAATCCTATTAACAGACAGTTATGGATGTCTCTGAATATGTGTCACAGACAGGTATGTGAAACCCTGAGAACACTGCTACCTATGCAGAATTATCTACAGAAACCCTGTACAAACATGTAAATGGCTGCATTGAGGTTGCTGTAGCTACCAGACGTAAGCACAGATCTAACACCAAGAAGAGACCACATTGGTAGAATCCTTGCCTTTACAGGCCATATAACAAAAAAAAAAAGTCATGGCCAAAATCAGAAAAAGTAACACTCATAAAGACAAGAGCTCTCTGATTCAAACTAAAGAAGAAACTAAAAGTCCCAATAAAGTCCAACAAAGCCAAATAAAAGGTCAGGATAGCATCCCAGGCTAAGGACAATCACAAGGCCTTCTTCAGCTATGTTAGGAACCTTAAAGGTAATACTAAGCAGCATGCAGAAGTTGTGGTAAATAGCACAACCTTCCCTGACCAGGGTAACATAACAAATATACTGGCTGATAAATTTTTCTCATTTTCACCCCCCCATTCCCCCCTGTGCCCCCTTTGAAATCCCTTTTAGCATATCCCTCCAAGTTAATAGTCAACAGGGAGCAGGTCCTGGAGACACTCGCTAAGGACAAAATCACTGCTTCAGTGGACCCAGTCAATGGACTCCGGTGCCTCCTAAATAGCCGAAAACATTACCTAGGATGACCACTAGAGGCACTCTTCAACTATAGCCTCAAAACGGGTTATGTGCCAGGTGAATGGAGGGCCATTCCTCTTCATAAAGGTGGCCATCAACATCCCCCTGGTAACCATCAGTCTGACAAGTCTAATATGCAAACCCATGGAATTAATTATCATGGAAATGATCAGTAAGGACTTTGGCAACTTACATGCACTGGTCTCATCCCATTTTGGCTTTGCTAAGGGAAGGTCTTGCTTACTTAACCTGGTAGAATTTGAAGAAGGTCACACTGGCTATGGATGATGGAAAAATGGAGCACACTGCCTTGTCTACCTTGATACGGCCAAGGCATTCAGTACAATACCCTACTCAGGTTTTATTAACAAGGTCTCAAAACTAGACATAAATACCCACATAGCTTGCTGGATTCCCATCTGGCTCACAGAATGGAAAGTCAGGATTGGTGACATCAGCTCCACCAAGAGACCAGTCACCAGCAGAGCACCCCAGAGACTCATGTTGAGTCTGCTCCTGTTTGGTATATACTTCTCTGAAGTCAAAGCTAATGTTGAAGACCTCTAGCTCACCAAGTTCTTAGATAACTATAAATTGTGAGATATCATAAAATAACCCATGACACCAACATCCTACAAGAGGGTCTAACACAAACAAATGACTTGTGCAAAAGCCACAGATTAAAATTCATTGCAAACAAATACATTATAGTGACCTTTGGGAAGTCACCCACCCAAGCTAATTACTTCATCGCTAAAACACCCCTAAGAGTTGATTCAATAGTTAGGGGTCTGGAAACATATGTAGACAGCAACCTGGCCTTCAACCAACATATAGCAAAGAGGAAAATCCTTTTCCATTCCCTGATTGCTAACAAATAAAATTTAACTAATTATTGGGAGGAGCTGAGAAATAAGATGACTTATTTATAGCATTTAGCTGCTTTACTACTGCAAGGAGGCCACAGTGGTGCAGCGGTTAGCGTTGTCACCTCACAGCAAGAGGTTCTCTGGTTCAATCCTTGGCTGGGGTACCTTCTGTGTGGAGTCTGCATGTCCTCCCTGTGGTTGTGTGGGTTTCCTCTGGGTGCTACGGTTTCCACCTACATCTCTCCCACATCACATTTCTTGGACTTTTAAAAGTTCTTGACTAAGGTCAGTTAGAAAAATTTCCTTTCCATTCACATATTAAGAAATTAAATCCAAGTAATTATTAAAAGGAACCAAGCAGTAAGATTACTTATTTAGGGTTTTAGTTACATTCCTATTTAGTTGCAAGTGCTGTGCAAGTGTGATATGTGACTGCATTGTAGTTTTTCTTTAATTTCTTCATTTAAGGATTGGATACTTCCATCTTTTATATTTTTACTCTTATTATATGACAGTTGTTTTATTTTTCATTTTGTTTACTTTAAAGTTCTTTTTCTTAGAGTTTTACATTTTTTCTACTAGGGTTGATTAAAAAAGCCATTTTCCATTCATTGATTGTTGAGGAAATAAATCTAGCTAATTAATGGTGGGAGATGAAAATAAAGATTTCTTATTTAGGGTATTTATTCACGTAATTATTAAGCTGCAAGTGTTATATTATTGCTGGTATGTGATTGTATTGGATTTATTCATTTAAGGTGTGGATACATCCATTTTTTGTAATTTATTTTTACTCATAATATAATTTTAATTTTTACCTTAAAGTTTTCTTTAAGAGTTTTAAAAGTTCTTGACTTGGGTAGTTTAGAAAAAAAATCCATTCATTGATTGTTAAGGAATTAAATCTAACTAGTTATTTGGAGGAGCTAAGTAGAAATATTTCTTATTTTGGGTATTTAGCTACATTCATATTTAGCTGCAAATTCTGTGAGACTACTGGTAGTGTGTCTTTGAAATAAATTTTGAATTGTATTTTTTAATTTGCAGTTTAGATACTTCCAAAACTTTTTAATTGTTTTCTTATCATGTACCTTTTTTATTTAAAATTGTGTTTTACCTTATTTTTTGTTTATTTTTTTGAGTTTTAAATGTTCTTGTCTAGGGTCAGTAAAAAAAAAACATTCCTTTTCCATTCCCTAATTGTTAAGGAATTAAATTTTAGCTAATTGGTTGGAGGAATTGAGAGGAAGACTTCTTATTTAGTGTATTTAGCTGCATTCTGATTTAGCATTAGTTTACAAACATGAACTTATTAATACAGTTTGATTACTTTTATATAAATGTAAATTTGGCTATGTCACAACTGATAATTCAATAAAGGTGTTTAAAAAAGTAGATAGATCCATTTTTTTAAAGATTTTTGGCTCTTATTATATTCCAGTTTTATTTTAAATTTTTGCTTAGCTTAATTTTTTTTCTTAGAGTTTTAAAGATTTTTGACTAGGGTCATTTAGACAAAAAATCCCTTTCCATTCACAGATTGTTAAGGAATTAAATATAGCTAATTAGTAAAAGCATCCAAAAAGTAAGAATTATGAAGTTGCAAGTGCTGTGATACTACTGCTGGTGTGTGACTGCACTGGATGTTCCCACCCTGTTCTTGCTGTGCTTTTTAAACTTAGTGGCTTTTGAGCTACCCAGCCATACTATAAATATGACTTTGGACGTTCTTCCCAGTTTCATCTCATCTGCTTATTTTACTGGGCACTGAAAGATCAGACAGGGAAGACCCTCCCCTTAGAACCTGAAAGCTTGAGTTAGCCTTGTTAAATATCAACCCATTCACTTAGACCACACTGCAATATTCAGAGCAATAGTGACCTTTTTCATTTTACTTTTAAAATCTGTAGCATCTTGGTCTACACCACCAAGCATTGGATAGCCTAAGAACTCCTTCTCAGGAATATGCCTGAGATTAGTGTTTCTGATTTGTGCCTGGTAAGAGAGGTAGCAGGTGGACATTATTTCCTTACCTTCTTAGATATTATTAATTACAGGAAAGTCTGAAAATTCCTTTTTAAGAACCAGTTTAGGATTAATGCTGATGCTTTGCTCCTGGTGAGAGAAGGAACAGGCAGGCATTGGTTCTTTCTTATCTCTGATTGGGCAGTGTGCATGGGAATTCTGCTTCTAGTTTGGCAAGAACCTCTTCAGGGCTTTTTTGCTGCTTGGCTTTTTGTTGCATCTAGCAGCTGTACATTCTGTCCAGGGCATCTACCAGGAAAAGACAATACTGAATCCAGCAGTATCTGGGTTAATACTACTTCTCAGGAAGAAACTTGGGATGTGTCCTACTCTTTTGCTTTTTGTGAAAGAAGGAGCAAAGGATCACTGATTCCTAGCTGCATGCAGCTGTGTTGAGACTAGCACTATATCCACTACCAGACAGATATAACCACCAGTAATTAAATCCAAATCTCATAGGCATTGATCAGTTCAAAATCTCAAATCACTACTTTCCCTTCAGCCCACATTAGTACATATCAAGACCTAGCAAAGGTATTTGAACTCATACAATATTTGGGTATCATAGATAAAGTATCCCAGCTAAATGCATATCCCTGTGTAACTCATTGGTTAGCAAAATGGCTCACAAATACAACCTGGGAAATTGCAGTGGGCAGCTCTGCCTCCTCCAAAAGATCTGTCACTGGAAGTGTAACTGAAGGTTCAGCCATTGAGCCATGCCACTCCTCTTTGGTATTTACTTCTCAAAGGTCAAAGCAAAGGTTTATGGCTGACCAAGTTTGCAGGTGACTTAGTGCCATCATAAATTCCACAGAGGGTACCAAAATCCTCAAAGAGGGCATTTTCCAAAAAAATAACTGGGGCCAAAACCATGGACAAAAAATAAATGCCAAGAACTGTATGACCATATCCTTCAGTAAGCATGACTTCCTTTGTAGCTGTCACTTTGACACACCTCTTATAGGTTCATAGCCTCATAGATTCATAGGTGTATACTAGGCTAATGAACATTAGGTCCTTATAAGCCTAGTCTTGCAACCCAAATGTGACCTACAAATTTGATCTACATAGGGGGTGCTTTACTGACTACCTGTATCTGTCAGAGACAAAGGTGCCAGACCAGGGGTGAATTTTCAATTACCCATTCATTTGTTTGAGTTGCTTTTGCATAGGGATAGGAAGGAACTCTGTTTCAAATGGATTGGGAGCCTGTCCAAGAGGATGGGAATTCTCTGAGATACATATCTGTCTCTCCAACATGTCCTATTTATGCCACAAGCAAAATTTAAGTTATTTAATATAATAGTTCTATCAGTGTTTGTTTTGCAGATATACAAAAGGTTAATCAAATCAGGGTCCAGGGATGCCTTGTATGCCAGGCAGAGATCACTAGATACTGAGTAAAGAGACAAAGCCTTGAGGCAATCAGCATAATACATTGTGTTTACTACCTATATTCTTTTCTAACGTGCCTTGCTGCATGTGTTTGGTCAGGTACATACCAAAGGGGGCATTATATTTTATGATGGGTCTGATGAGGGGTGAGTACACTGTTATGATGGACTATCTGGACCTAGATACCATGCCCATGCTTATCACTTGAACAACATAGAAGGATTTTCTTACTATCTTGGACACGTGTTGGTCAAAGGCTAGGTTACTATCTACATGAGTTCCCAGATCCCTAACTAATGAATCAACTTTTAGGACTGCTTTATTGATGACGTAATTACTCAGGGTGGCCAATTTCCCCTAAAGATACTATATGCATTTCTTGGCATTGATTTTCAAGCAGTGGCTTTGGCACCATGTGTTTGCCTGTGTTAGACCTTCCTAAAGGGTGTTCTCGTCTTGGGGAAATTCAATTACTGTGCCCAGTTTGAAATCATCTGTGAACTTGGTTAACCAGAGACCTTTGACATTGGTTTTAACATCTGAGAAGTAAATACCCAGGAGGAATGGGCCTAGCTCAGAGCTCTGAGGAACTCTAGTAATGACTGGTCTATTTGTGGAAGTGGCTTCACTGATTCTAACCTCCTGAGTCCTATCAGTGAGACAGCTAGCTATCCTGTATCTTATAAAGGGGTTTATACCTAGTTCCATAAGTTTGTTGACAATGCCCGAGTGGGGTATTTTATCAAATGCTTTAGACAAAACTAGGTAGGCATTATGCACAGTTGTCCCCTCATCCATTTCCTTAGAGACCATTCTAAAGATGTCCACCAGATTCAGTTAGCATGACCTTCCTTTGACAAAGCCAAACTGGAATGGATCCATTGTCTGCAGGTCTCCTATGACCTTGCAGGTAATTTCTATGATAACTCTTTCCATGGCTTTGCAAATAAGACCAGTTAGACTATTTGGTCTGTAGTTTCCAGGATCTGTTGGAGGCCCACCCTTATGAAGAGGGTTGACCATATCAGTCCTCCATTCATATGGAACAAAGCCTGTTTTAAGAATATAGTTAAATAATGACTCCAGGGATCCTTTTAAGTCATATTTTAGACTGTTTAGGAGGCATCCTGGGGTGTTATCAGGGCCTATTGAAGCCATGTTCTTGGCTTTAGCTAGTGTATACTCCTAGTTATAGTTGTAGAAATTATGTTTGAGGGTATATTTAGGGTAAAGGTTGGGAATGAGAGGGGGGTAAAGTTGGAACTGAATTTGTCCACTAACAGGTTTGCTATATCACCAGGCTCAATGAATTTGTCACCATTTTCTACCAGTTCAGCACATTGATGTGTGCTGTCCTTGAGGATTCTGACATAACTGAAAAAGGTTATCTTTCATCTTGGAGGTTATCTTAACTTCAAAGCTTGCTTTGCTTGATCTAATTAGCCCTCTTAGTTGCCTATTTAGTTTAATGAGAGTTTTTATCTTTATGGAACTTATCCTTCCTGATTTTTGCCATATTTTTTTCCTTTTGTTGTATATCCTGTTTAATTTGTGATGCCACCAGGGTGGCTTGTTTCTGGGGCTATTCCTGGGCTTACTTTTGGTAGATACAATAGCCTCCATGCAGCCATTGACATGGTTGTACAGAGTATCTGAGAGCAATTCAGCATAGGCTGCTGTGGTCTCGGGGTTTAGAGGGGCTTTGATTTTTAACAAACCATCATTTAATAAAAGGTAATTTACCTTGGAATAGTTCCTAACTGTTAATGGTTTTAATCAGATTACAGAGTTAATTTTGATTTTGAAGGAGACAGCTTTATGGTTGGACCTTGGCAGTGAGGATGAGACATTGGGGAGGTGCTATGTTCTCCCTTAATTGTGAGCACAAGGTCCAGCATTTTGGACCCTCTAGTGGGCTTATTTACTATTTGGTCAAGAGTGCTTGTATTTGTGAAGTCCAGGAATCTCTGTGCCTGTAGATTTGAGGTTGTGTAGGGTTACCAGTCTATAGAGGGTAATTAAAGTCTCACATGGGTAGGATGTTAGGTTAGACAGTAAGTGTCTCCTGTAGGTCCAAGTATGCATTGTGAGCTAGTTGGGACATGGAGGGTGACCTTTAGCTGCTAAGATATGGTACAGGATTTTTTCTATGGTCCTCTGCATGTGGAGGAAGTCCAGCATGTCATCCTGTTTGACCACACTAGAGATATGTTTGCTATACATACATATATATATATATATATATATATATATATATATATATATATATATATATATATATAAGACACTGCCACCTTTAGCCCTTGTGTGTGCAGCTACTGATCTTAAAGTATGAAATGCACTGAAACCTTGCACTGCTGGGGTATCTTCTGCCACTTTAAACCATATCTTGGTAACTACACAGATGTCTAGATTCTCAAGTGAGAGGAGGGCTTGGAGAGAGTGATTTTTTTTAATTTAAGCTCCTGGCATTGAACAGTAACATCTTGGGATTCAGTTGAGTTGATTTTGCTATGTCTATACATTTGTCAACTTGATATTGTCTAAAAAAGCCACTCTGGGGTGGATAAAGTTTTAGCCAGTATTCAAAAGCCAAGAGGGGAAAGGTTGACACCATCCTTGGGAAAGCAATGTTATTTGTTAACTATGTCCTCCCAACATGAGAAATATCAAATCCCTGTGGAATGACACCAGGAAGACAGCCAATCATTGAAATCAATAATTTTTTATTCATACCGTCACATCATCCTCAGTGATGGTAATATGCTGCTCAATGCATTGTGACATCATCCTCAGTGATACATTGTATCATTGTATCATCCTCAGTGATGGTAATATCCTGCTCAGTGCTAGGCTCATACCAGCCTGCAACACATAGTCTAAAAGCTCCATAATGTCTCTCTTCATATAGTCCAGGAAGGTACATCTCAGATAATTTAAACCTACATGAACTATAATCAAATCATACTAGTACCTGTGGTGTAATGACTTGAGTGCATGGATGATTTGGTGGATCCTTGCTCCAGATAAGCAACTAACAGTGATCTTCTCCTTATTCAGCTTGGTTAAAGTGGTGTCAGTATATCTTACTACGGAGTCCCTTATGACAAGAGTCCTTGGAAGTGTGTTTACTTATGTTAGGGGCTTAGTGTTTGGGGCTCCACTGAGAGTGTTAGTATGTGTGGTGTTAGTGTTGATAAACAACTCTGAAGGTTCATTTTGGGTGGAATATTCATATTTGTTAAGAACCACATCATTTCTAGGCAGAAGCCTATAGAACCAGAAACCGGACAGGTTGCGATCCAAAATGTTGGAAAACAGGACCAGCTATCTGGCATGTATGACAGAGGACTTACTTGTGAGCATAGAGAAACATATTTAAGCTCTTAAATGCACTGGATGAGCTCCAAATCAATAGAAATTGCATTATCTTAGGAGACTTTACCCAATGATAAGCTGGGATACCTGTACCTCAACTGTAGGCTAGACCCATGAATTCCTTGATTTCATAAACAAAAACCTCCCTGGATCAAATTGTTAAGTAGCCTATTAGAGGACAAAGTAATCTTGATCTAGTCCTTACTAACAAGGTTTTGATATCAGCTATCCCACGGTACTCCCTTCTCCAGTTAAATCCAATCATATACTGGTAACGTTTTTCTTCAAAATTTCCAAAATGTTAGCTGCGAACATTATAAAGTTCAAAAACTTCAGACATGCAAATATTCTTCATTTCTATGATGAAGTCTCAAAATTCAAGTTTATCTGTATTACCTCAGATACTGACACAGCATGTAGTTATACAAACAAACTCAATGGGCACCTGGGTAAATGCTTTGACCAGGCAGTCTCTACCAAATCCAAGAAAAATGGGACATTTAAAAGTGTATAAATAAAAATACAATGCAAGAAATAAAAAGTAGAGTGCAAAAAAATGGAAGAAATTGAAAAACACTATCAGAAACACAAAGGCATCCCATGAACTTCGACTAGCATTACAAGCTAAAGAAGATAACACATCCCTCTTTAGTTATGTTAAGAAACTAAGGAATAACATCCAACATTGCTTAGAAATTATCCAAACTGGCATTTCCTACTCAGATCCAGTAGAGATAGCCAACATGATAGCAAACAAATTCAGTACAAATTTCACCGAATAACAACTAAGACCACATGTGCCACCGAATCTCAAACCACCCATCATAAACAAAGAATATTTCTTAAATGTTCTCTCTAAAATGAAAAATACATTATCAGTGGGGCCTGATAATATAACTGATTACCTAATACACAGCACAAATCATGTTCTAATGGGCCTACTCCTACAGCTATTCAACCTGAGCTTAGTGACTGGTTTTGCCCTATGTAGTACAATGCATAGGTTTATGATTTTACTTCACAAACGTCGACCCACAACTGACACTGGCAACTACAGACTGAATAGCTAGACTAGTCTCATCTGCAAAGCCATGGAAAATATCATAATAGGCCTAATGAGTAATGATATCAGATATTTTATAAGGCTAGATACCGATCAGTTTGGCTTTGTTAAGGGTAGATCTGTAGTTACCAGGATCAGTTGTTGGGTCACCAATGTGAAATGCCATTAGAGTGACTGTTTTCAAGGTATCAGGAATGTAACAAGTAGAGAAGTGTTGATTAAGAGGTTAAGTAGGGAGTCAGGTAGGTTGTATTTGGTACTGATAATCAGGCAACCTGGACTGTTATCTGGGCCAATGAATGAGGTGTTCTAAGCTTTTGAGAAGGCCGACAGGACTTATTCCATACTAATTAAAGGAGGTTGCTGTGACTGGGGAAACTGTGGATCAGTGAAAGTGTGGGTGGAGTAAAATTCATACTAAATTTGTTAGCTAGAACATTAGCTATTTCCTTTTGGGCATATTGGGCAGCATTATGGTGGACTAGCTCCAAACAGTGTTGGGTGTTTCTTAATTTCTTCACATAGTTAAAGAAAGATTTGCAGTTCTTTTTGATTTAAATAGCTATTTCAAGTTCATTTTCAGCTTTGAGCTTCCTCATTATTTCCGTAAGCCTCTTACTAGATTGTTTAAGTGTGCTCTTAAAGTAAACAGAGTGAGACTTCTTATAAAAATCAAGTAATTTCGTCCTCTTGTTATATAAAATATTTATACAGGTAGTCTACCATGAGGTTTGCTTTTAAATTACTTAGTGCATTTGGTGCACAAATGAATTACCTTATCAATACAGCTGTTTAAGTCTGAGTTGAAATTGGAGCCATAGACAAGAGCTTTAGTAATGAGATTCATCTGGGAAGGATTCAAACAAAATTTATTTAGGTCATCATGTGAAGTGAATAAGATTTGCCTTTTAGAAGTCCTTAAACACAGCAATATTTGCAAAAAAAGTACCTCTGTTTCATCAGAGATGACCTATACCTGTTTTATTAGCTCTTTTACATATTGGATAATATTATTTCTCTACCCCACTCCCACTCCCTGTGCCTTTTTTAGACAATGCTAGTCTACCTGGGCTACTAAACAATAAATACAAATTCCAATTTGGTTAATATCAAGGTAACACTGCTCAATGCTAAGAATCTAAATAAGAAAATACTATTTTTCTCTCTCTGTCTGTCTCTCTCTCTCTCACTGTCTCCCCCTCTCCAGCATCTTAACACTGAAAAAAGTGGATATTTTTGTAGTCACTGAAACCTGGTTCTTAAACAGATATAACACTCATTCCTCCCCTGGCTTTTCAGCCTAGCACTTGTTTAGTTTCATGGATGAAAATAGCAATATTGGTAGTAGTGTCTCTTGTCTTTTTCCTATACACAATCACCTTAAGAATAATCAACCAGGGTAATGGCACTGAATGCCTTCAAATCCAAATATCAGTAAACAAGACCTTTTGCCACATACTGGTGAACTACAAAACCCAAATCATGACACCTAGAAAGCATTAAAAGTATCTTAATGAAGTAGGTTTCCTCTCCATTAAACCAAATACCATATTTCTAGGGATTTTAACAATCCCTCTATAAATGTATACACACACCTATATTTATATAAATAAATAAGCACAATGCTTCCATGACTTTATCACTGCAACTCTTTGATCAGATATTACCCTGTAGGGCACCAACATACTTGATCTTGTCATCCCAAACACAACCCATGTTTGCTCCTTGTCTATTGTCATAATCTTATTAGTCGAATTGGATCAAGTAATGTTATTCAACACACAATACCTGTAGAGGGAAACAACTGATCTGACCATCTTTAGAGACCAGTTTCAAGGGCCAATCTTCTTGCCCTTCATGACGCTTGAGATGATTCATGAGTTCACCACCCCAGATGACGCAATAGCAAATACCATCATATGTAGCCAAACATGAATTCTCCCATCTCAACTCCTGCACAGAAGCACAGATTTCTAATCACTACAAATGCAGCTCCAAGATTAGAAACAAAACTCTCTGGTAAAGCTCAACTACAAAACAATTTTCAATAAAAGGAAAAAGCTCATAGCCACAAAAAAGAAAAGAAAAATAGTATGTTAAAATCACCCTCAAAATGGTTAACAAAGAGGTCATGAGCAAGATCAAATACAGCAGAGCTAATCATGAACTATAATTTGCTATGTCAACAACCAATAAGACATTCTTTAAATATGTAAAGAATCTTAGAAGTAGCAGCCAGTATTTCACTGAACTTGTCTCTAATGACATCACCCACTCAAACCCTGAGGATATACCTAACATCCTTGAGTATAAATTCAGCTCCAACTTCTCCCCTCAGTCACCTTCAAATTCTGAATACAAAGTAAGCAGTCTATATCCCCCTTAGTGACTGCCTCTGAACATTTAGTAAAAGTACTCTCTAAGATCAAAAATGTAGCTGTCTGTGTGCATAAAACATACTGAACAATTTTCTGGTCAGTATTACATTTTCCTTATCAGATCTCCTCCTTAAACTGTTCAACCATAGCACCTCCAGTGGTTACAGAGCAGAAGACTGCCAAAGAACTGTATAGCTCTCCTACACAAGATGGTCCTCATTGCGGATAATAGCAGCTAAAAGCCTATCAGCATCACCAGCATCATTTGTAAGGTTACAGAACACATCATCATGGACCTCATAAACAGGGATATTTTGGGGCCTACAATCCTTATATCCAAACTTGTTTGGATTTATAAATAGCAGATGATGCTTACTGAACTTAAATGATTTCTTTGAAAGAGTCAATAAAACAATGGGTGAAGCTTACACTGTGCAACAAACTTACCTTGATTTAGTTAAGGCTTTGACAATATCCCCCACTCTGACATCATCAGCAAACTGGTTAGATTCAGTCTAAATCTCTATATAACCCTATTGGATTGCCAACTGGCTCATGGATAGGCACCACTTTATTAGAATTAATGGCACATTGTCTTCTAACAGACTTGTCACTAGGCTATTTTTGGGGCCGCATCTGTTTGGCATCTACTTCACTGATGTCAAACCTGACAATAAAGGCCTTGGCTGTTGAATTTCACAGATGACTACAAGCTTGACACTATCATTAACTCAATTGAAGACATTTAGATATTACAAAAGGCCCTAGCTTGTACAAATGCATGGTGATAGGACCACAGTCTAAAGCTGAATTACAAAAAAGTAGCTTTGCACAGTTAATGAATCATAGTAACAGCATATGAAAACTAAAATAATCAAAATATTAGCCACTGACAAATTTAAGAAATCTTTGCCTACTATTTTACGATTCTGGAATGCAGTACAGAAATAAATTGAAAGATGTCTGCTGTATACCTTCTCTTGGTAAACATTCTTAAATATGAAGACTAGCATAAGTCCTCAGTGATGTGTTTGAGTACTATAGACTGATTTAGAGGTGAAGTCTATATTTAATGCATCTGCTGATCATTAAAGTATGAGTCATATGTCATTTCAGTTTTGTGAGCCTCCTACATCAGCTTAGTCTTGTAGTTCATTCATTGATATACTGCTAAACAAACTACTAAGATAGATCATTACATCACAGAAGGATTTCCAGGAAAGTCAATCATACATCTCAACCTCTTAGCAAAAAAAAAAAATCTGGACAAAGCCCAAAATAATGTTGTTGCATAGGCCCAAAAATAGGGATACATTTTAAATACTGCTCTTATAAACTTAGTAATTTTCTAGTACTAACAGGATCTGTGTTAGCCTGCATTTTCTGAAAGATATAACCTCCAAAACTCAAATGTATATGGTTAATTCACTCCTAAGTGATCTGTCAGAAAACCACAAATTGTGTTAGGAACAGACCAAAAACATGAGTCAAAATTATCTGGACATTCTGTGAAAAATTTGGACAATTGAGTGGTACAAAAAACATACCTTGATTATTATTTTTAAAAGAAGTGTCTCAGGGATTATGCTGTCATAGTACATGTATTATCTTGCCAGATGTAAATTTCTTCATGATTCCATGTCACAATTTTAATACTACACACTTACTTGAACTTTTTTGAGTGACTGTTAAATTTTGGCTATATGACTGGACCTATACGCACATTGATTACATGATGCTAAATGCAGAAAATCTTTCCCTGCTCATACTCAGTTTTATACAAACATACAAGCAATAAAGTGCTACATTGCTGAAAAGACTAAAATATTGTACTCCTTAAACTCTCATAAGTTATGTTTTAGGAATATTTTGGATAACTTATTTTAAGGTACACAGAGAATTGTAAGGTACATGGGGATTTGCTATATCGTCCAACTTCTAAGTGTTTTACCATCCCACTTTCTAAATTCCCAAATATTATTCAGCAGTTGCCAGTGTTACCAATCACTGTACAGCTTGGTAGTTACAAAGCATCCATTTAATGAATACATAGGCATTCTCCATTCTCCTCCATTTATAGTGCAAAGTATATGCAATGATGTCCTTACACATGTGAAAGTTCTATAGTATAACTTGAGAGTTTAACGTGTTTTATTCAACTTTTATTTTATATGATGTAACAGATAACTGAGAAGTAATATGTGCACCTGAAAATCATGCTGTAACTCTTTGAAATATAGATAGTAATTAAACTATGTTTAGACATCAACATATAGACAACAATGTAGCTGTGACAATTGTGGCATATTGGTGGCAACAGTGGGTGCAGTTTGTACTTACATTAATTGGTGTATCATTCCTGAAATCCAGACCAAAGTATTCCTTTTCAGCAAGATTAAGATGTTCACAAGCATTGAAAAAGAAGTCCTTCCCAGTAGCTTTGGGCTAAAAACAAAAATGTATCATTAAGCTATAGTAAAATTATATCAAGTTACCTGAATAAAGCACATCTTTTCAAAACCAGAATTTGAAGTATGAGCTTCCTGAATCATATCCCACTGTCATAGCATTTACTTAT
Organism: Protopterus annectens; assembly: GCF_019279795.1. Lineage (NCBI taxonomy): Eukaryota > Metazoa > Chordata > Ceratodontiformes > Protopteridae > Protopterus > Protopterus annectens. The sequence continues at coordinate 652,626,550 of NC_056749.1, read as the reverse complement.
CAAGTAACTCTTCAGTGCAACAATGAAAGACATTTGAGGACACAGTTATTCTGTGAACAGATAAGACTCCTCAGGGACAGCATCTCTGTTATTCCAGCTAAAGAATGGAAATGGATATGCTATACTACTTTAAAGACAGCCTCACCTGAATTACTGTACTTTATTACTGACTGACTTATCAGTTAATTGAGAGATTGATTCATGTTTAATTGGGGAAGGGCAGTAAAACACCTATGAAGAAAAAAAATCTATCTATTTGCAAGAATGCTTTCAAATGTAATAAGATATCCATAAAACATGAGTTAGGCAACATATTTCCTGATCTTTAAATTATATGCAATGATAAATATAACAGGTGTTAAAATAGCACGGGCTTAGTAAAAATGTGTGCATAAAATGCAGGATTAAGTAACACACACACACACACACACACACACACACACACACACACACACACACACACACACACACACACACACACAAACTCTTTTATTATAAGAATAATATCCATATTTAATAATTTCCATGTTTATTTTATCCACTTATTTTATATCTTTGAAAAAATATTCCTGACATAGTTTCCTCATAAGTTTTTTACTTTTTTACATTTTAAAAACACATGTTCTGTAGTTTCTTCTTCTTGACAATGTAAACATATTCACTTTTGTTTTTAGATGGCATATTCTCTTTTACTGGTAATTTATCTATAACCAGTCTCCACAAAAAAAAAAAAAATCTTGAAATTCTACTTTCTGATTACACCATTTCCTCATTATTTATATAGCTTTAATTTTTCATCTGTTAGATTTCCCCATGGTTTTACATAGTAATGTTTTGTCATTAGATTCTTATACCATAGTTTTCTATTTTATTTTTCAGTATCATCAGTTTCTACTTTCCACAAAAACATTTTTTTGCTTAGCAATGTTTTATTTCTTCATTTATACACCTTTTTCTCTTTTACTTTTTATCATACTTTTTATCATACTCCAAAAGTTATCATACTTATGTTTAAACAATTTCAGTACTAATCTCTCTTCTTTTTCATTTATCCACTTTAACACTTTGTACAATTTTAATGAAGCAACATATACCACTGAGCTAATTAACCCTAAACCTCCTTACATACTTTTCAAGTGCTATTGGCAATATAAATAACTTGCTATGTGTGCTATTGTTCCCATCAGTACTGATTTTATCAAATAAGCCTTTTTTGCTGAATGATAATGTATATACTCTAGAAAAGATAGGTTTGTTTTATTTCTTCTATTGTTTTTTCCTGCTGAATTATACTTACATCTTTATTCCCAAATTTTATACCTAACACAGAAATTTCATTCATTGTAAAATATATGTCCCCCCATCTTTACTGCATCACCTAGACCTTTACTTTGCTCTTTATTAAAAGCCACCCCATCACCTCTAGACACTCTAGACAGTCATTTGTGCAAATTATTACTTCTTTTATTAAAATTTTGTTTTGCAATTATTATAATGATAACCGCATATGATAACAGAACTAGGATTCTTAACCCTTCACGTGTTATATACCCTGCCTCCTTTCTCACTTACAGTATATTATATTCTTTCATTATTACTCATAAGTTATCATGTCCAATTGTATCAAATGCCTTATTAAGGTCTCCTCTTTTGATTTTTGCTTCTTCTTTTCTGTTCATAATATTAGCTAGGATTTCTCTGTCATTAATGCCTCTCGACAGCCCTTCCCCTTTAGACTATATATACTGTCTTCCATAATATTTTCCATTTTAGCTTAAAATCTCTTTTGTATTATTTTCATAAAGATCTTATAATCATTAGTATTCAATATTATTGTCTCCAGTTTTTTTTAATTTCTTCTTTCATATGAATTTAAGTATTCCACTACATAATTATTTATATATAAAACCTTAATTTATTCAAAGTCTTTATTTAAAAAAAAAAATTGCCAATACCTTATATTTTTATTCATGTCTTACCCTATTCAATCTGATGCTGCAGCTGAAATCTATATTTACTTGTCCTAATAATTTGTCTAGCTAATTTAAAGAAATCTCCTTTTCCAACTCTTTATTCTCTTTTTTCTGTTAACTTTTTTAGTTTCCATGTTTTTTCACTATCTTAATTTTTCTTTAAACAATTATTGTACATATTATACTACACTATTTATAATATTTTCCTGAGTTCTTTCCACTTCTCTTTTACATTTTTTGTTTCTCTCATTACCCTACCATCTTCCTTTGCTAATCTGCTTAAGTAACTCGATACTTCTTCTCTTTTTCCTTGTGAAAAATCTTTGTTTTTATACCAATTTCTTCCATTTTTCTTGACTTCTTTCATTTAATTCTTTTTCTTTGTAAAATTACTTTCTATCATTATGTTCTAAATCTTCCAATGCATTCCTATATGCTTTTCTATGTTTTTTCTCTACTTTTCTCACATCATATTACCACTGTAAACAATGTTTTTATTTTTTCCTTAAATATTATCCACTATTCAGACAATTTTTATAACATGTTCTCATAGTAATATGATATTTGTATAACTGTATTACTAAACTCTTTCCTTCTTCATTCCATGCTTTCTTATTCCTTTTTATTCCTTTACATAATTTTTATATATTCATAGTTTTCCTTTATCTCTAGACATATTGCAAGGTGATCAGAAAATCATTGTCAACTAATCTCCTTCTCCTGTGACTAAACCTTCTGATACTGATACTGTTTAAGTTCTATACATATCCATTTTGCAAGTCCATAAGTTTTGTCCAAAGTTTTAATATACCACATCTTGTACATTCTAATAATTTTTATATAATTTCCTTTCTTTTATATACATAGTCTAAAATCTGATGAAATAAGCTTTCTCTTTCTTTACAATTCGTATAAGCATATGACATTATAATTCATGTTTGCTAAAGTTACATATACTATCTTTACTGCTTTTGTACAGAATATGACTATCCAAAACATATCTTATCTCCCAAATTTCAGATTATCTCCCCCATACTTTGTCTGTATTTTTTCTTCATTTGTTAAAAATATTGCATCCGCCAATATAATTACATCTACATAACATGCATTATGCCACTCCAATATCCCTATTATTTTTACTATTTTTAATACTATTGACATTTACAGAAAGCACTCTAAAATTTAGATTGTTCCCTTTTCTTCAGATTCATTGTTTCATAAATTCATAGGTAATTATTAGGCAATTCTAAACCTAGCCAATTTCCCTTCCAAACATGAGAGTTTCTAGCTAATTACTAAGCTACTTTTCTTAATAGGCCATTCTATGCCTTACCAATTTCCCTTCCAAAGCTGAGAATCAAATGCTTTACCTTGTGTCTGTGAATCAGACACCTTAACCATTATACCAACTCCCAATTATTAGCTGTATATATACTTTCTCATCCATTTCCTTTCTTTTTTCTTTTGCACTTATCCTTTTAAATTTTCTTTTTCTGTCTTTTACCCTTTTAACAATAGACTTTTTTCTTTTACTACCCCCAATTTATGTTTTCTTCATCACTTATTTCAAAACATTCTTCTATGACCTCTTTATTATTTTATTCTCATCTATTTTTTCTTATATTTCTACTACTTTTAAAATGTCTTTTCTTTTTCATTTTCTTTTCTTTCTTTTTTTTTACTCTTATTTTCATTTTTGCAATCCATCCTTAAATGTCCAATTTTTTACAGTTATAACATTTCAATTCACATTTTTGCATCATGTCACATTTCTCCAATAATATAACATTTTCTTTTATCATATTTACTTATCAAATGTCCTTTTTTTCCATTTTTTTCCACAATAAAAAAACAAGTTTTGGGGTGTCTCCAGTATTTTATGGCACCCCTATTCCCCATCCACATTTATCATGCTTGGAATATGTATAATTCTTTTCTCCTTCTTATTTTAAAAACTCCCACCCCCCAGTTCATAACCCCCTTTTATCATAAACATTTGCAGTATCCAGTACTTCTTTACATAAAGTTTTCAAATCTATTTTTAATGGCTCTCTGGTCACCTCTGTTCAAAATTGTTCATGAATGTTCTTTTTTGTTTCCCTGTTAAATGATTTTATCACACTAAGAGTCCATGGGTTACAGTATTTCTTTTTTTCATATTTTGCAAGAAAATTTTTCATTGAAAAAATAGTCTCAAATATAATGTCACTAAATGTCTCTTTGTTAATAAGAATAAATGCTCTTATCTCATGTGCTTTTATATCCAAAGGCGTTATTACATTTTCCCACACTTCATACCTGTCCATTTCTTTGTCTTCTTTACTTTGAATCCTTACCATGTACTTCTAGTTTTTTCATTTTCTTCACATTCTTTTCTGTTATTCCCATTTTGCCTTCTTTTACTTTCTCTGCATATATTTTCTTTTCCATCTTACCACTATTCTTCAGATTGTCTGTGCATCCTCATTTTGTATATTCTCTATATTTTTCCCTAGGAAACATCTCCTTCATTTTCTGTCTCAGTCTACATCACCATTTCTTTAAGTAAATTGTCCCAAAACCGTCCCAAATGGAGGGTTGTGATCATACATCCATCTTTTGCTGACTCATCTCCATCAAAAAGATTTCTTTGAAACATCTCCTCAGAATCCTGCACACATTCCCCAGTCTCGATATTTGCTTTCTCTTCCATTTCTTTCACCACTCCATTATCTCCTTCTTTCTCCATCTGCCTCCCTGTTTCTCTGGGCCACCTCTACACCTAGATAGAAACAGGAAGTGTGCCTGCAAAATTGGTTCCGCTCACAATGATGAGTAGTGGAAGTTCCCTGATGCCCTGGCCAAATTTTCCCTAGTAGTATAAATATCACCTTGGGTCTCCTGTAAAAAGAAGCTACTAGCTTAGTGGGACTAACCTAGTCAGCAATGGATATGTCTTCTTCTTCTTTCGGCTGCTCCCGTTAGGGGTCACCACAGTAGATCATCTGTTTCCAATTCTTCCTGTCCTCTGCATCTTGCTCTGTCAAACCAACCGCCTGCATGTCCTCTCTCACCACATCCATAAACCTTATCTTAGGCCTTCCTCTTTTCCTGTTACCTGGCAGCTTCATCCTTAATATTTTTTTCCCAATAGACTCTGCATCCCTCCTTAGCACATGTCCAAACCAACGTAATCTTGCCTCTCTGGCTTTGTCTCCAAACCTTCCAACCTGGGCTGACCCTCTAATATACTTATTCCTAATCCTGTCCACCCTCATCACACCCAGTGCAAATCTTAACATCTTTAACTCTGCCACGTCCAGGTCTGATTCCTGCCTTTTTGTCATTGCCACTGTCTCCAACCCATATAACATATAACCCATATAACAACAATGGATATGTAATAAATAAAAAAGAATGAGCATTGTTTGATAACCAACACAAAAGCTTTGGTGAGGTCTGTCAAAACAGCTCCAATAAGAGTAAATTTGTCCAAGTAGATAAAAATATCATCTGTAAAAGTACAGACTAATGTGATAATGCTTCTCTTCAAATAGATAAAATGTTGATGTCTGGAAAGGGCATGATATTCCTATGGGGAAAGACTAGCTTCATAAGTAATTTGTGAGGCACACAGATGTCCCACTCACTAGGTTAAATAAGGAGAAGGTAAAAGTCAGCTGCCTGTCGGTTGCCAGGATTCATCACATAACGCACACACTCAGGACACTCCACAGCAAGTACAAATATGACTCTGACATTGTCCATGCTGGTGTGAATGACCTGAGATGTACCTTCCTGGACTACATGAAAAGAGACATGAAAGAGCTCTCAGATCATGTGGCCCAGGCTGGTATGACCCTAGCCCTGAGCAGCATCCTACTGTTGCCCAGAATGATACCACAGTATGAGCACCTGCCACCCCTGGGATTCTGCATACTGGTCAATGTTCTTGCCACCCCTATTGTGCCTTTTTTAAGAGGTGTTCCAAGGACCAAATTGCCACCATAGCTGCTATAAATAAATCCAATGCGAGGGTCTCGCTGCTCAATGCTAGAAGTCTAAATCTCAAGATACACTCACACGAAGCACTCCTTAAAATGGAGAACATAGATGTTTGTGCCGTAACAGAGACCTGGTTCAAGGCAGCAGAAAGAACCCCTGTGCTACCAGGCTATAATTCATTCCACACCTTTTGACCCCCTAAACTTGGACCACAGCTCCAAAGGTGGTGGTGTTTCCATATTCATAAAAGATATGCACACCTCCAGACTGATAGCCCAACATAATGCAACAGCGATACTTCAGGTACAACTAACATTGGGTAAGACAGCAATTCAGGTCATAGCCTGCCATAGGTCCCAACCATGTCCCAAGACTCTCACTCCACATTCCTAAGCACCCTGGAAAATATTAAGGTCCCACCCAACACCCTCATATTGGGCAATTTCAACTACCCCTCCATTAAATGGGAAAACTACTCATGTACCCATACACTTGCCCAATGTTTCCTGGAATTCATTAACTCCAATGCCCTGGACCAGCTCATTCTTACCCCCACTAGAGGGAGCAACATCCTTGACCTGGTTATCACTAACATGGGCGACCATTGCTCTACACCGACAGTCAACTCCTCCCTGGTTAGATCTGACCACAAGCTAATCACATCCCACCCACACCCCCCGCAAAGGTAACCATAGTAAAAAACTTCTCCAAAGCTAACTCTGGACTCCTAAAAATCAGAGGTGGCTAACTTCATGACACCCATGCAGATAGAGAACGGGTGTATGACTGCCGAATCATACACCAATGCCTTGTACGAACACGTACACAAATGCATGGAACTGGCCATTCCAAACAGAACCAAGCACTCTCCTCCAAATAAAGGAAGTCAGTCTGGTGGTTCCCTGCCATAAGCAAACTCTAGAACAGGAGAAAGAAACTGTTTCAGAAACAGGTGAAGTCCCAAGACTGGAAAAACTCCCTTATTAGCCTCAGCAAAAAGTTGAGATCTCTCATCAAATCCTCTAAAGCTAGCTACAAAAACAAGATTGCAACAGATACTACAGATAATCACAAGGCTTTCTATGGTTATGTCAAGAATCTCCATGGCAATACCCAGGTTTGCTCTGAGCTACTACACAATGGTACCTCTTATACTGAGCCAACAGATATTACCAGTATACTAGCTGATAGGTTCAGTGCCAACTTTACCCTTCCCCCAAAGGACCAATCACAATACCAAAATAATGCCAGGCACCCAATATTACTGCTGCACAGGTTAAAACTTCACTGTCCAAGGCCAAGAATACAGCATCCATGGGGCTTAACAATATCCCTGGCTGTGTTCTACATAAACTACAAAATTAACTGGCACCACACCTATGTGCCCTGTTCAATCACAGCCTCACATCAGACTTTGTCCCTACTGAATGGTGCACTGCCTTAGTCATCCCTCTCCATAAAGGGGGAGCAACTACAGACCCGGGGAGCTATAACCCCATTAGCATGACGAGTTTGATATGTAAGCCTATGGAGCAAATCATCATGGACCTGATAAATTAGGGAATCTCAAAACTCTGGATCCAACCCAATTTGGCTTTGTGAAGGGCAGATCATGCCTGCTCAATCTGGTTGAGTTCTTCAAGTCAGTCACCAGAGCTGTGGATGAAATCAAGGTAGTCCATACAGCCTACCTCAATCTGGCCAAGGCCTTTGATACCACTCCCCATTCTGGAATCATAGATAGATTCACTAAACTAGGCATCAACATCTATATCACTAGGTGGGTGGCAAAGTGGTTCACAGATAGAACCCACAGCATGAAAGTAGCAGACTTCCAAGTCAGACTGCAGACCAGTCATGAGTTAAGTCCCACAAGGATTGGTTTTGGGTCCTCTCCTGTTTGGCATCTACTTCTTAGAAGTCCAGGCCAACACGAAGGGCTTCTGGCTGACCAAGTCCACAGATTATGTCAAGCTGAGAGCCATTAACTCCCCAAGTGATGTAGACATTCTGCAAAAAGGCCTCACTGAAACCAACAGTTGGTGTCATAACCATGGCCTTAAACTCAATGCCAAAAAATGCGTCATCATCCCCTTTGGAAAAAACTCGGTTCCCATGAATTACTACGTCAATGGCAGTCCACTTAACACTGAAGGCATTATAAGAGATCTGGGAACACAGGTTGATAGCATCCTCTCCTTTGATCACCACATAGCCACTCTGGTCAGAAAATCATTCTATGTGGCACATGTCATTAAGGGTTTCGCATCCAGGAAGAAGGAGGTCATCATCTCTCTATACTCCTCCCTCATAAGAACAATCATTGAGTACAATGCCCCATTTAGCATGTACCTCACCAGACACCTGCAGCAACTGGAGAGACCACAAAAGTACTTCACGAAGAGGATACTAGGCCTTAAACACATGTCCTGTAGTGACGGACTCAAAAAACTCCAGCTATTCTCTGTCTCATATCACCTACTTAGAGGCGATCTCTGCTTGACTTACAAAGCCATGTCTGTCCCAACCCTATTAGATATGCTATATCTAAAAAATTTCCAATCCCATTGCACCACATGCTCCAGACACCTCAACATTATTACCTCAATCAACAGAACATGCTGGAGGGACAGGTTCATAACCCAGAGACTGCCCATGCTCTGGAATAGACTTCCAATACATGTCAAGAGAGCACCTCCATGGCACTCTTTAAGAGAAATCTTGATGAGTGGATGGGAAATAGAAAATTCACCCTGGGTATCACTTCAGTGGCTTTGCTCGATAGAGGCACTGGAAACTAATATCGGGCGGCATGAAGCCAGGGCAATCCTATGGGCTAGGCTTGTAAAGGCCCTGGAGCCATTAGCCTAGTACACACCTATGAACCTATAAACCTAAAGAGTCTGAAATAAGATATTTGCAATGGATTATGTCGTTTTAGGAGGAGGTTTCATTATTGTGGCTTTCCAGATCATGGAAGCTAAGATGTTTTGACACAAGAATATAGTGAATGTATGGAAGAAAAGATTGTCAAGATAAACTTTACATAAACAGAGGAACCAGAGTTGCAAGTGGCTGCATCGATGGAAGCAACATTTTGAATTTTGTTTTAGATTATTCAGTTTTATTTATTTATGTGTGCATTTATTTATTTTGATAAGCATGTGCCTAAAAGGGAGATAAACCCAGGAAGTGAGGAAGGCTTGAAAGTATAAAGTTGGATGGGACTGTTGGCATTATTCTGGTGAGTATGTTTCGAAAAGGAACATTTTAAAATCCATTATAGAGCTCAGTGTGGGAAAGTGAACCTTTTAAAGTACTGTTTAATTTTTTGAGGCAGAAAGACCTTTTTTATTTTGACATATGATTTCATTTCAGTATTGTGCTTAAGCTGATTGGGAAACATGAGAGTCTATAGGTTCTTTTTTTTTTTTTTGTATTTCATTTAATATGTTTATTATGCATATAGTCACCAATGAGACAAACTTCATTTTTTGTTGACAAAGTATAAACCAGGCAACATACACAGGTACTAATAACTATTAATTAAGGGCATGTAATTAAACCATGGATATATTTACTTGACTTTATGTTAAAAATGTATGCCTACATTATATATAGATTAACAGGAGTATTTCTGTTTTAATGCAAAACTGTGATGAGTGAAGGCATACACATACGGGACAAATATCTGAGGTGTCCATTTACTCCAGTAATCAATTAATTAAAGTAGTCATTACACAAAAGATTTTAAATAGTAAAACTTAAATCTATTCTCAGAGAAAAAGATGTTTCCTTGCATTGCCAAGATCAGCTGCTGATAGGAAGCAGTAATTTTATATGTAAATATATCCTGAATACCACATAATCTGAGTTTAGTAATATTTATGCATCCCTTTAATGAAGGACTTCCTCTAAACTGCCAGTTTTAGTAACAGTTATTTTTTTCCCTGTACATTTCATTAAGTACTGGATAGTCAAACACACTAAAGGAATATACATTGATGACTGGAAGCTATGTAAAAGTACAAAGAATGAGAAAATAAATGTTAATTGTTGCCATGTACAAATTAATTAGCACCTCATTCATATGAAATCTAAAAGTTTGAATGGGTTCTTGGCTTAACTGCTAGGCATTTATGAGTGACACTGTGATGGGTGATCACAACTTTCTGATTTCACCTTCTAGTTTAAAGATTAAGGTGTGTGTTCCGGGATTATACTTTCCATAGGTAATATAGTTATGTTCCAGGGTTGTATAGGGTACAACCACACCCTGCAAAATGATTTAATAGTGAAAATGCAAGTTTCAATAGTCATTGTTTCATTATCAGTTTAATACTTTAGTAAACAGACTTCTTAATTTTGATCACTATTAGTCATGGATCTGGTTATAATTCCTAGTAATCCTAATTAAAGTATTAACCAAATGTGAAACTATGAGGGGAAGGTGAAAAGACATAGGCTCATTGGTAAAAACTAGGTTATCAGTCTTCAGACTATTACAAGCCTAGTCAGTAACTGGAAATCAGAATCAAGCCCTGTACCTTGTATCTGTGAGGCGAAGACCATTAAGCTAACCCCAACATATAGCTATTGTATTAAAATTAATAAAAAGAAACATTATAGCAGCAATAAATTATGATGAATTAAGTCTAAAGTTCAGATCTGTAGCTCCAAATCAGGAAAGGCTTCCATATTCTGTTGAAATCTCTCTAGTACTGAAATTTTTTTTGTCAGCATAATAAATAGCATAATTTCAAAGATTCACCACAATTATTGAAAAGAATAAGTAGAGAATTAATTAGTAATCAAGTAAATAACATAATGAATTAATTTATTGTTCATTAATTATGTGATACATATTTGATATCATGGAGTCTGACGCATATCCCAGTAATCTGTAGGTGTAAGGCAGAGAATCAAACCATGATAAGCTGTCGGTCAATCGTAAGACGTTCATATGGATATACTTACACAGTGCATTCATATCTACAAGCAGTTTAGAGAATCACTAGTTTATCAGCATTTCTGTGAAATTTAGGTGGAAATTGGAGCATATGGCATCTATTCACATGAGTACAGGAATAGCATGCAGTCATCAAACAGAAGGTACTTAGCTAGGAACTAAATAAGAGACCCAGAGACTGTTAAATAACAATGCTAACAGCTCTATTACTATAGAGCCCAGGGAGATAACTGGAAATCGATTTAATCAATTCTAACATGAGCTGATCATGTTTCTAACAACATTTTATGCAAGTTTTCTGACTAACAGAATTCTATATATGAAATACAATGAAAAGTGACACTACTTACAAAATGTACTTCCTTATTAAAAAAAGGGAATTTAAACAAATCTAAGTGGGAGTGCAATTATATGTGTGCCAATGTAAGTCACTAAACATACATTTTCACAAAAATCCTGGAATGATGATCGATATGGAAGGTAAAGTTTGGATGTGTTTTATCTCAGATACAACAAGCCTTATGTAAACAATAATAAGATTGATTAGAATGTTTTGCCTAGCTTAATATGAGAGCTAAAATGCTTATTGCTAGGATAAGTACCTGCCACTGTAGGATTGGAAGGGTTAAATGGACAGTCACCCAATAATAACACAGCGGATAGATTCTACCAAAGTATATGTCAAAGCAAATATCTAATGGGAAATCAAAACCTGAGGCATTTGTATCCCAGTTATTGATGGGCATCAATTACTCATCATCTCATCATCTTCTTTCGGCTGTTCCCGTTAGGGGTCGCCACAGTGGATTTTCTGTTTCCATTTCTTCCTGTCCTCTGCACCATGCTCTTTCACAACAACCGCCTGCATGTCCTCTCTCACCACATCCATAAATCTTATCTTAGGCCTTCCCCTTTTCCTCTTACCCAGCAGCTCCATCCTTAGCATCCTTTTCCCAATATACCCAGCAACCCTCCTCAGCACATGTCCAAATCAACGCAATCTCACCTCTCTTGCTTTGTCTCCAAAATGTCCAACCTGAGCTGACCCTCTAATATACTGTTTCCTAATCCTGTCCATCCTAGTCACACCCAGTGCAAATCTTAACATCTTTAACTCTGCCACATCCAGCTCTGACTCCTGCCTTTTCGTCAATGCCACAGTCTCCAACCCATATAACATAGCTGATCTCACTACCCTCTTGTAGCACTTCCCTTTCATTCTTACTGGTAGCCGTTTGTCACAAATTACTCCTGACACTCTTCTCCACCCATTCCACCCTGCCTGTACTCTCTTCTTCACCTCTCTTTCACACTCACCATTACTTTGAACTGTTGATCCCAAGTTCTTAAACTCATCCACCTTTACCAACTCTACTCCCTGCATCCTCACCATTCCTCTACCCTCCCTCACATTTACAGACATATATTCTGTTTTAGCCCTACTGACCTTCATTCCTCTCCTCTCTAAAGCATATCTTCACCTCTCCATGGTCTCCTCAACCTGGTCCCTACTCTCACTACATATCGCAATGTCATCTGCAAACATCATAGTCCACGGGGCCTCCTGTCTGATCTCATCTGTCAACCTGTCCATCACCACTGCAAATAAGAAAGGGCTCAGATCTGATCCTTGATGTAATCCCACCTCCACCTTAAACGTATCTGTCACTCCCACCGCTGTCCTCACCAATGTCACACTACCCTCGTACATATCCTGTACCACTTTTACATGCCTCTCTGCCACTCCCGACTTCCTCATACAATACCACAACTCCTCTCTAGGCACCCTGTCATATGCTTTCTCTAAGTCCACAAAGACACAATGCAATTCCTTCTGACCTTCTCTGTATTTATCCAACAACACTCTCAGAGCAAATATTGCATCTGTAGTGCTCTTTCCTGGCATGAAACCATACTGCTGATCACTAATCATCACCTCCCTTCTTAACCTAGCTTCCCCTACTCTTTCGAATAACTTCAAGCTGTGACTGATCAATTTTATCCCTCTGTAGTTACTGCAGCTCTGCACATCACCCTTATTCTTAAAGATAGGTACCAAAACACTTTTTCTCCACTCCTCAGGCATCCTCTGACTTTCCAAAATTTCATTAAACAAGCTGGTCAAAAATTCCACTGCCATTTTACCTAAGCACCTCTATGCTTCCACTGGTATGTCATCTGGGCCAACAGCCTTTCCATTCTTCATCCTCTTCATAGCTGTCCTTACTTCCTCCTTGCTAATCTGTTTCACATCCTGATTCACTATCCCCACATCATCTAAACTTCTTTCTCTCTCATTCTCTTCATTCATCAGTCCTTCAAAGTACTCTTTCCATCTACTCAACACACTCTCCTCACTTGTGAGTATGTTTCTGTCATTATCCTTTATCACCCTTACCTGGTGCACATCTTTCTGAGCTCTGTCCCTCTGTCTAGCCAATCGGTACAGGCTCTTTTCTCCCTCCTTAGTGTCCACTCTCTCATACAACTCTCCATATGCCTTATCCTTAGCCTTCGCCACCTCTCTCTTTGCCATGCATCTCATCTCCTTATACTCATGTCTACTTTCTTCATCTCTTTGTCAATCCCACTTCTTCTTCGCCAGCCTCTTCCTCTGTATACTCTCCTGTACTTCCTCATTCCACCACCAGGTCTCCTTGTCCTCCTTCCTCTGTCCAGATGTCACACCAAGCACCTTTCTAGCAGTCTCCCTTACTAGCTCTGCTGTAGTTTCCCAGCTATTCAGTAACTCTTCACTGCCTCCTAGTGCCCGTCTTAACTCTTCCCTGAACTCCACCTCACAATCACCCTTTTTTAACTTCCACCATTTAATCATTGGCACCGCTTTCACATTCCTCCTCCTCTTCTTGATCACCAACGTCATCCTACAGATCACCATTCTATGCTGCTTAACTACACTTTCCCCTGTCACCACTTTACAGTCTCCAATCTCCTTCAGACTGGCCCTCCTACATAGGATATAATCCACCTGTGTGCATCTTGTACGTCACCCTATGCTCCTCCCTCTTATTAAAATATGTATTCACCACAGCCATGTCCATCCTTTTCACAAAACCCACAATCATCTGACCTTCTGCATTCCTCTCTACAAACTAAAATATAAATCTCATGGGCAGACTTCTTAAAGGAATGAATACAACCTTCAGGAATAATATCTAAATATTGTCCTTAATACTGAAGTCATAAAGTGATCCATATACAAGTACTGTAAGGGATAGATACATGTGGCAACACTACTAATTGTATAACTAGATAGTTGAAATCCATACCGTCGCTGAATGGGTAAAACAGGCAACCCAAGTAATGGGCATTAGCAATAAATAAAAACAAAGAAATGACACAAGTACTTGGGAGCTTTCACAGTCCGTAGAGAAATGAAAGTACAAAGAGGGGTCATCTGAAAATGAGATGGACAACTGATGACATCATGCTTCCTATTATATCAATAAATATAATTCTGGAAGATAGTTATATATTTCCCAGCAAATGACATAACATGAACCGTAAAACTAATAGCTGATTTTTTTACTATCTTTAAATCTGAATGAAACACAGCTAAGGGCTGTCAAAACATGTAACTTCAGTAACTAGATAATTTATTAAAATTTATTAATAAAAAGAATCAACATTTGTGCATTAGTTAACATCTATAACACAATACAATTTATTTTATATAACTACCTTCAAAATTCTAAAACTGACATGAAGCAATGTCTTTTCAGCTGTCTTTAAGTAGAGTGAGACTTAACTTTGAACCTCAATTTTGCTTTAGTTGTTTAAAATGAATTGGAAACTGTCCCATTTTCTCAATTGTTCTTTCATTTGATTTTGCTCAATAATCATTTAAAGAATTTAAAAAATGTTTTCTCCTGCCAAATGATGGAAACATCCTTGCTGGATAATAGGATTAGATTTCATGTTCTTAGATTTTAATGCTTTCATAAGTGGCCACTGGGACTTGCAGCAGTTAGAAACAACAAGGAAAGTCTTTGTTTATTCTTAGCTTACACACATAAACTACTGGGGACAATAACAGGCAGAGCACAGTACACACATGAGACAGACCTGATAATAATAAAAATAAATAATAATAAAGTGAGGTCATAATTTCTAAAGTTGGACAACCTAGTCCAGGACTATTGTCAATACAACCCAAAGCAAGTTCAGCTGAAAATTTGTGTTCTGGAGTTCACAGGAAGACCTAGCAATGCCTGCAGCTATGACAATCATTTTGCAGCCTGCTATTGAAGGGGTATGGGGTCTGAGATTGTATTGTGATGTTACCTCTGTGGACTGTTAACCTTTCACAGAGGTACTGTAAATAGTGTAGATATCTTGTGGACTTTGATGTTGGAAGCAAGTGGGTTATAGTTTTACTTCATTCTTTAAATAAAACTTTTTTTTGTTTACGTCTGGATCCTATGAGTTGTTGAGGCTTGACACTGGTGGTGGGTGCATGGGAAGTTTGGCATCTCAGTAGCCCCGTACTGCCTAGTGTGTCGATTGTTTTTTTAAGAAAATTTTCCCTGAGTAGTTGTAAGTCAGGGACATTTTGCTGCTGCCACCTGCTGTATTTCTCCAGTAAAAATGTAGGAACTGTTGAAAGCATTGGTAGACGCCAAACTGAAGACTAACCAAAAGCTAGCACATCTAGAGTGAGACTGACCAACATAATTGCTACCCCAAATTTGTACCTGCCCTTAAACTTTACAAGGAGGACAGCAGGGTTCTATGTAGTAACATTTTAAAAGTATGCCACCCCAGAGAATTGGGAAAAGTTTGCATGGGTCAAAACACTGTCTTCTCATCAGAAGGAGAAGCATTAAATACCTACATGAATGTGACGGACTGATTATACAATGAAAAACATGAAAAAATGGTTAGCTAGGGCTGGGGTAACGTCTTGTTTGTTCTTCATTTTAGGTCTTCATCAGCTGTCACCAGTCCGTCTACTCATTCACTGGGTGTACTGAACCTGAATTAGCCTCCCCTGAGCTATTCCCAACCCATGTCCAAGTACAGTGAAGAGATGAAGGACCCTGGTATAGCATCACATTGCTGCTGGGGAGAATTTTTCTGTTTTCCCACCCCTACATGTGCCCTGTAATATATTGAGGGTGCGACATGCAATGGGAGAGAGTGCTGAATCACCCTTCACTTCTACAAAGGGCTGACATCAGCAGTATGCTCTCCCCACCTTTTGCTAGGGTTTCATGGTTATTTATCTGCTCACCACCAGGAAAATCAAACATGTTAGTATGCTCCATGAGCATACTCCCCCATCCACCAAGAGGATGGGCACATCCCTCCTACTACCAGTGCCTCAGACTGGGCTGTAGTCAGGGCTTTATCCTTTCATGCAATGGTGCTGTCAAAGGCTGGGATAACTTCTGATTGCAAGCCATAACATTTAACAACTGAAATTTTGAAGCTGATAAACTGCTGACAGAACAGATTTATGACTTAAAACATATCAATGTGGTTAGAAACTGATAGCAACAGTAAAATGAAAATATTAGAAATTGCAGCAAAGGACAGATTTAAAACAGCATTACCTAGTAATATGAGAAAGTGGATATTGCATATTGATTCCAAACAGTTTAGTAACTTTAGTATAATACTTTGTTAATGACATGTTTAAAACTGAATTTTCTGCTTTTGACTCTAAAGTTGCAGTAATAGATGTAGCATGTTTTGCAAAGCAAATATTCGGTAGTAATGAGTTAACTTATTTCATGTGCAAAGGGAGCATACCTAATTACTGTACCACTGATACTGATGACAATACCACCATAGGCAGTTTGTAGTATCAGACTGCTGGGCTGCAGCCCCCCTAATTTTGTCAAAAGAAAAAAAAATTAAATATTTTTACACACCAGTAGCAGTGCAAACTGTAAACTAGTGTGTAATATCGAAGATGTGGTGATTCATGGAATTCGGAGCACTGCACATGAGTGCTCAAGTTCCACTTTAAAAAAAGGAAAAAAAATATTTTTCTTGCCGCCACACTGTTTTAAAAACAGTCTGGACTAAGAAGACTACAGGCATCAGTGAAGATGCCCAAAAATCATTGTGGTTTTAACTGCAATAAATTGGAATTCAGCTGGACTGTTAAGTCAGCAGCCATGTCAGGTAATCTGAGTTTGTGGCATGGCTGCTGGTTAGTCCTGTTGCTCTCGAGTTCTCTTCCCTCACTTTAAGTTACAGTTAATTTGATAGGGATAGTGTGAGAGAGACGGATGATCGAGAAACAAGGGGAAAAAAAACTGAATGGATCATTTAAATTTGTGACATCTCTGGATGACTTATTTGGTAAGTAAAGAATTCCTTGGCAAGAAAGATTTTTTTTAATCAACTCTGTTAAAAAAATCATGAATTAAGTTCTGAATGTTTTTTTTTTTCTTTGGCAGGACCAACCAGATACTTTCTGCATTATTTTCTAGATGGGTCAACCAGATACTTTTTGTATTTTTTTTTTCTTGGCAGGGTCATCTAGATAATTTCTATATTTAATTATTTCCTGGCAGGATCAACCAGATACTTTTTAAATGGTGCAGGAGTTGCATAAGTTTTGTTTCTGACATCCTGTGTCTGGAGTCTGGCAAGGTCAACCAGGCAGTAGAAGGTGGAATCTGCAGTGAGCTGGCTGTTTTGGGGACTATTTGTGATTTTTTAACAATACTCTGGCATGGTCAACCAGATATTAGAAGGTGGTGTATGTGTTTTGGGGGCTGTGGATGACTTTCTTTTTTTTAATATACTATCCTGGCAGGGTTAACCAGATACAATGTGTTTTGGGGACTGTTGATTTTTTTACTATATTACACTGGCAATTTCAACCAGATAATAGTGGTCTGTGTGTTTTGGGGGCTGTTGATGACTTTCTTTTCTTTAATATACTATCCTGGCAGGGTTAACCAGATACAATGTGTTTTGGGGACTATTGATTTTTTTTAATGTAATAAGCTGGCATACTCAACCAGATACTAGTGGTCGGTTTGTTTGGGGGCTGTTGATTTTTTTAATATATTACACTGGCAATTTCAACCAGATAACAGTGGTCTGTGTGTTTTGGGGGCTGTTGATGACTTTCTTTTCTTTAATATACTATCCTGGCAGGGTTAACCAGATACAATGTGTTTTGGGGACTGTTGATTTTTTCAATATATTACACTGGCAATTTCAACCAGATAATAGTGGTCTGTGTGTTTTGGGGGCTGTTGATGACTTTCTTTTCTTTAATATACTATCCTGGCAGGGTTAACCAGATACAATGTGTTTTGGGGACTGTTGATTTTTTTAATGTAATAAGCTGGCATACTGAACCAGATACTAGTGGTCGGTTTGTTTGGGGGGCTGTTGATGACTTTCTTTTCTTTAATATACTATCCTGGCAGGGTTAACCAGATACAATGTGTTTTGGGGACTGTTGATTTTTGTAATATATATTACACTGGCAATTTCAACCAGATAATAGTGGTCTGTGTGTTTTGGGGGCTGTTGATGACTTTCTTTTCTTTAATATACTCTCCTGGCAGGGTTAACCAGATACAATGTGTTTTGGGGACTGTTGATTTTTTTAATGTAATAAGCTGGCATACTGAACCAGATACTAGTGGTCGGTTTGTTTGGGGGGCTGTTGACGACTTTCTTTTCTTTAATATACTATCCTGGCAGGGTTAACCAGATACAATGTGTTTTGAGGACTGTTGATTTTTTTAATGTAATAACCTGACATACTGAACCAGATACTAGTGGTCAGTTTGTTTGGGGGGCTGTTGATGACTTTCTTTTCTTTAATATACTATCCTGGCAGGGTTAACCAGATACAATGTGTTTTGGGGACTGTTGATTTTTTTAATGTAATAAGCTGGCATACTGAACCAGATACTAGTGGTCGGTTTGTCTGGGGGGCTGTTGACGACTTTCTTTCTTTTTTTATTTTTGTTTTAATATAATATCCTGTCAGGAGTCAAAGAGATACTAGGTATGCAGTGCTTTCTGGGGGGCCATTTGTGGATGACATTTTTTTTTAACTTAATATCTTTTTGCAGGGTTAGTTAGTCAAGATAAATTAGGACAGTTTATCAATGTTTTGTTGTTGAAACAAACTCTACTCTTGCAAAGTGTATATGAGTGAACTGAAGTAGGGGTGTAGCTAGGATTTTCAAATTTGTACTGACAGCTCTCAAACTGCTACCCCCCTCCCCAGCCAAGCTACGTCCATTCTCGTAATTCACGGTTCGCTCTTTTAGTGTCGATGAAGAGGCATTCGCTGTAATGCCTCTTCAGTAATATAATATAAATTCACTCAAACTTGGTTCCTTGAATTGAAAATTAACCTGAAATGTCAGTTCTTTGAAAAATGCAGCATGGTAGTTGGGGTAGAGACTTTATGCTTTTGTTTTCTGTAACCAAGGTACAGGTTTTCAGTTTGAGTAAATTACTAACCACCTGCTACCACTAACTAGGATGTTTCATTCACACACACACCCCTACCTACCTCTTAGTGCAAGAAATATGGACAAAGCCTAAAATAAACAGGGACAGATATTAAATAATGTTCTCGTGAACTTAGAAAGTTGCTAGAATAACAGGATTTGTGCTAGTATGAATTTTTCTAAAGGACATGAAGTCTGAAGCTCAAATGTCTGTCATTATTTAGCAACTTCAGCCTTTAATGATTTTCTAGAAAATCACAAAATTTATGAGGAACAGACAAAAAATATGGGGCAAAAATCTGGACATTCTGCAAAATGTGGACAGTTGAGAGGTATGCTACCTACCACACACACACACACACACACACACACACACACACACACACAACCTCTCAACCTCTTACAGCAACAAACTCATAAATAAAACTGAGGCAAAGGCCCAAAAATAAGGACAGTTTTTTTAAATATTGCTCTTATAAACTTAGAAAGATAATAGAATAATAGTAGGTCTTGCATCAGTACGAATTTTCCGAAAGGTATGAAATCTGAAACTGAAATGTCTGCATTATTTTCTAACTTCATTCTTTAACAATTTGCCACTAATTTGCCAGAAAACTGCAATTTTATGAAAAACGGACCAAAAATGTGATGCAAAAATATAAAATTGCCAGACAATACAGCTGGGAACCTGTCAAAGGAGGGACACCATTTTAATATGAGCACAGTTAACTTAGAGCAGCTGACAAAATTAGAGAATCTACATGCATTTCTGAAATAAAAGTAATGTATAACGCTGATCATTACAGTTATTTATAAAAGTAAAGTAAACCCTCTATGTTTTCTTCCAAAATTGCTATTTTGTGGAGGGATCATTAGGGGAAGAGCAACATTTTGAGCCAAAATCAGGGACAGTTGAGGTTTGGCTATGCCTAATTCTATAAAGCAATTTATTTGCATGTACCTCTCAACCTGTTAATGCAATAAATCTGGACAAGGCCAAATATATTGAGGGAACATATACACAGTACAAAAAATTTCTCTTGTATAAACTGGGACAGTTGATAGAACAGGTCTTATTTTAGTATGCATTTTTCTGAAAGTTATAAAGTCTGAAACTAGTGTGTCATTATTTAGTGACTTAATTCCTAAATCATTTGCCAGAAAACCACAAATTGAGGAACAAACCAAAAATAAGAAGCAAAAAATCTATTCATTCTTTGAAAATCTGGACAGTTGGGAGGTATAGTTCAGCTGGGGCTGTCTAAGTTTGCCACCCTTCCCCCTCACAAAACCATGGTCGAATGGAGCCTCCCCCTGCAGCCATTCCAATGATCCATTACTTTGCTATTTCACTCCATTTACCATAAACACTAATGTGCATACTGATTTACTTCTATGATGATTTGAACTTCATTTGAAAGTTTTATTTTGCATTTTACAGCACAAACACTAAGACATCTGCTAAACAAACTTGGCATTAAAACTTCATTGAAACAACATTAAAACCCACATTCAAAGAAAAATACATTTTACCCGTGGCAGATAAAAATTAATTCTGGGCTGCTTTTAAATCATAGGCCCCTTGCATATGAAACATACATGTGCTCTTTGATACACCTTCCTATTGCTTTGAACATTTTTCCAGTAAACAATGAAACAAAACTGCCCAATTCAGAACATTTCCATCATAAAAGTCTAGTCAAACTTCTACAGTCCACCATTATCAGTAAATAATATGCACAATCTCTGAAGTAGTAAAAAACGTCATCTAAATAAATCCACGTTAAATAAATCTAACTAATGAAGAGGTTGCTGCTAGCAATCACCTTTATATTTCATGACTTCACCGAAAAATAAAGTGTCTGATGCCCCTGAGAAATAAATTGCCTAAATTACATTAGTAATAAGCTAGTAATATTGCAATAGGAAATGGATGGCAAACTGATAACAGGCTCATAGTTAGTGTCTTAACTTTTAGTACAGCAGCATTCACCCCTTATGGGAGTAGAACCAACAACCTTCTGCATTAAAAGCAAGTACACAACATTTTGTGCTACTAGCAATGTGAGCCGACTTAGCATAATCAGCACTAAACTTCTCTTCCCCTGCAGCTCTCAGCTCCTTGTAAAATCAACGCAATACTAAACTACATCTCAACTTCACAGCACAAGAAGTCTGGAAAAAGCCACATTTATTGGGGTGGGTCAAAAGGGCAAAAAACAGGAACACATTAAACATTGCTTGTATAATCTTGGAAAGCTGCTAGAATAAAATGCTGTGTTACCATCATACATTTTACTGCCAAGGTCACTGTGCAAAATAGTCAGAACAACATACCACTATGCCAAATCACCTGCTTTGTGAAAGAGAGGAAGACTGAAACTTAAATGGCTATCATTTAATGAAGTCAGTTCTCACCATAGCTGTCAACCTCTTAGCACAAAACATCTGGACAAACCCAGTAATGAGGGAATACAGCCCTCAAACATATTCAGTGAATTCAGTTCTTGCCATAGCTGTCAACCTTAGCACAAAAAAACTGGACAAAGCCAATAACAGGGTATTACAGTCCCAAAAATAAGGACAAATTTCAAATAGTCATAAACTTAAAAAATTGTTATAAAAAAGGTTGTGTTACTATATATTTATTGCTAGAATAAAAAGTGGTTTTACTATGTCACAAACACAGGGGTAAGATGCAGACACCACACAGAAGGCACCCCAGCCAAGAATCAAACCAGAAAACCTATAGCTGTGAGGCAACAATACTGCCACTGCACCATCAAATATGTAAGGAAGTAAACCTTCAGAAACCTGAAGTCTGAAATTTAAATGCCTGTCAATTTGTTAATCAGGACAGTCTGACTTGGAACAAAAAAAAAAAACAATTCTCAGCAGAGGCCCAGGAAAAAATAATGCAGACATGTCTTTGTAACATGGGAGGACACAAAAGCAAACCCACACAAACACAGGGAGAAGATACAGACCCCCCCCCCCACAAAGAAGGCACCCCAGCCAAGAACCAAACCCAAGAACCTACAGCTGTGAGGCATCAATGCTACGTTGCTACCACTGCACCATCAAATTTCAAGCATTGCAATATTTAAAAACCACAGATATGAGGAATAGATCAGATCAAATATGAGGCAAAAATCTGCAATTTTTTTACAAATGGTGGTGGGTAGGGAATTCAGGTCTTTAACACCTGCATACAAGGTACAGGGTTCAAGCCTGAGGTATTCCCTACCACACCACCATGAGTAATCACCAGTACATCCGACCTGAGGCATTTACACACACACACACACACACACACTCTCTCTCTCTCTCTTCATATTACTCACCACTCTCTCTCTTCATATTACTCACCAACCCTCAGTTGCAAGACCCTTCTAAATAAAGTGAGACCAACATAACGCTTGAATCCTCCCGCTCGAAAAGCATTTGAACTGGCCGGAAATACATGCGCAGTGAGCTCCATTCCGACTGGCTGCCCTGATGAGCTGACATCATCGTGCAGTAAAGCACGAAAAAAAAAACAAGTGAAAATTTAAAAAGCTACCCCCCTTCTAAATAAGTTGTACTGAAATCAGTACAGTGCGTATGCCTCCCGACGTCCCTGAACTGAAGTAAGATCACGTGCAAGTTCTTGCTTATGTGATATGAAAGAAATACTATAATATAACTGTGGTCTTTTATTTTCATTATTTTAAACATTGTAGGCTCAAAGCAGATTATCTGGATAGGCAGTTGGAATCGTGGCAGTGCCTATATGCGAATGGAATGACTGCAGTTCTGGCTTGCTTTGCAAGAGTAATGTGCATGTGAGTGAAGTAAGACTGATCACAAACTCTGAACTCTGAGTATTGTTTATGTGAAAAAAAAGAATTCTAACCTTAATGACAGTGTCGTCTTTTTTTGTTGTTAACCTTGCAAGATCAAGTCAAATACTGTGGATGGGGTTGTCAGTGGCGATTTGGTCTATGCGTGAACGAAACAAATGTCCCTGCTGTTTACTGTTGTTTTAATTCTGGCTTTGCAAAACTGTAATACTTTTCTGTTTATACTTTAAGATGAATGTAAGATAATTAGCAAGTTTATGAGTAATTCTTAATGTATGTTTTTCATATCTGTTCATGTATATATTGAATGTTTGCTTAAAAATCTATCTATTATATTGGAGCGTTTCTCCCCAGACATATGCTGAAAAGTTTTTTTTTTTCAACTAAAGCTAGTTGCAGAAACCAAGGTAAACAAAAGTAAAATAAATAAACTGAAATGTGTACTTGGCTGGCACACACAAGCTGTGACTAATGTTTCTGTCAACAAAATGAAAGAAATGCAAGTATGCAACCCAACTGTTACTATTAGTTCTACTCTAATCTTGATAGGTAAAAAGCAGTTACTTTAGTTCGGTAATGGGGGAGGGGGGGGTTGTGAATTAAATGCATTGATTGGCCTTGCTGTTTACTGTCATAATTGTGGCAAGATTAATGTGTGTTTGGGTAAAGTCAGCTGTCGTGCGAGCCTGTGACTACCGTTTCTGTGCGACAGACTAAATTAATACAATCATTGATATTTTCATTTTAATCCTGATAGGGTCAAAGCAGATACTTAGGTGAGCAATTGAAATGACGGCTGTTTGTGGATGAAATGTTTGGCACTGTAGCTTTGGTGTAATAATTCTGGCTTTGTAGGACTAATGTGTATTTGGGTGAAACAAGGCAGAATGCAAACTCTGACTATTTGCATGCATCAATTCAGTACAGTAATGAAAACATTATTACTAATGCTGGCAAGGCCAAACCACGTTCTTTAGGTAGGTAACATGTATGGGGGGGGGGGGCTGTTTATAAATGAAATGAGTGGCTCTACTATTTACTGTTATAATTCTGCCTTTGCAAGACTGCTGTGCTTTTGGGTGCAGAGAGATGAAGTGAGCTGACCTTTGGCTAATATTTATGTGAAAGCAATACAGTAATTTAACTTTGTAGGTTCAAACCTGGTACTTTTGGTAGGCAACTGGGATGGTGGGCTATGTCAGTGTGAGAATGAAATGATTGGCTGTTTAATGTAAATCTGGCTTTGCAAGACTAATGTGTATGGGGGGTAAGCATACAGCCTGTGACTATTGTCTCTGTACAGCTAAACTTAAACTAACACAAATGTAGTATTATTTTAATGCTGGAGAGATCAACCCAAAAACTGCAATTGCCAATGAAATGGCTGGCCCTGTTTTATTCTTTTAATTCTGGATTTGCAGGATTAATGTGTATTTTGGAGAAGCAAGATGGAATGCAAGCTGTGACCGTGTGTGCATCAAAAATACATTAATAAAAGCATTTATATTATTTTTTTAATCCTGGCAATACCAAGCCAGATACTTTATGTAGGTCATGGGCATGGAGGACTGTCAGTGAAATGAGTACTGTACGTGAAGCTGTACTTAAATTGTAAACAGCGATGGCACGTAATCATTTCTGTAATATGTTTACTTCATGGTTATGAAAACCACCACAACACCGGAATGAAAGAGTAGACTGTTACAGTGGCTTATGTAAAATCTATTAATATTAGAGACTTGAATTTTGATAAAAAGTTAAGAATCAAGAGGATTGCAAGACCCGCACCTGATCTCAAGATGGAGTGTCAAGGTAAAAGTAGGTCAGGAACATACACACGCAGCTTCAGCAGCTCAGTCTATGACAAGCACACCTACATCTGTGGTTGTGAGGAAACAAACCATTTGTACTGCTTCACGGGTTTATTGTTCAGTGAAGAGGATGCCTGGACATCAAAGGGTATAAATGATCTGAAGAGAATGGTACAAAAAGCTAGAAAGCATGAACAGTCTTCTAAACATGTTGACAACAAAATCAGTCTAGTAATGGGAACTGTGGCTATTAGGTCTCACTTAAGTACTGGATACCAGTTAACAGTGGAAACACAAGAAATTGGAAGAAAACCATCATGTTCTATCACTTATAACTGACTGCAGCAAGCTGTGTGCAGAAAAAGGAGTAGGTTTAAGAGGTCATGATGAATCAGATGACTCACTGAGTGCTGGAATTTTCCACAAACTGGTAGATTTCACCTGCAGGATTGATCAGAGGTTGGCTGAACACATAAAAACTCCAACTGTTTTTAAAGGAACATCACAAACTGTTCAGAATGAACTCTTGGACTGCATGCTGACAATATGCAGAAAAGAAATAAAAAAAGAGAAATATAGTGGAAGATTTGTAGCAGTAATTGCAGATGAAATCACTGATGTTGCAGGGCTGTGACCCTGTTATGTTATCAATGGCCAGGTGCTGGAACGTTTTTGGGGATATTTTATACCACCTGGACAGACTGCAGGGCATATCACTAGTGTGATAAGTGAATAGTTGAAGAAAGTAGTGGGAGACCAGCATGAAAAAGTGGTTGCTCAGAGTTATGAGTGAAGTGCAGCATGGAGTCCAGGTCATCATAAGATAGGAATTTAAATATGCTTATTATGTACACTGCTATGCCCAACGACTTAATCTGGTAATGCAAAGAGCCACACTCAGGGTTGCCAGATTTCCGACTGGCCAGTTAGGGACAAAGTAAAGACTTAAAAAAAAAAAAAAAAGGTCTTTCACTGTAAGTGAACACTAAAAATAAAAAAAAAAAAAAAAAAAAAAAAAAAAGGTCTTCCACGTCTTTAATGCGGGGCCAATCAAAAATCGCTAAACACGGAGCTACTTCTGTTTAATGCTGAACTGCCATGTTCCGCATTAAACAGAAGTAAGTCTGTTTTGCGATGTTTTGATTGGCCCATATACCGGTATACGGGCCAATCAAAAATCACTAAACACGGAGCTACTTCTGTTTAATGCGGAACATCGCAGTTCCGCATTAAACAGAAGTATCTCTGTTTTGCGATATTTTGATACCGGTATACGGGCCAAACAAAAATCGCTAAACACGGAGCTACTTCTGTTTAATGTGGAACATCGCAGTTCCGCATTAAACAGAAGTAGCTCTGTTTTGCGATGTTTTGATTGGCCCATATACTGGCATATGGAACTTTCGCATTAAACACAAGAAGCTCCGTGTTTAGTGATTTTTAATTGGCCCGTATGCCGGTATACGGGCCGATCAAAAAAAAAAAAAAACAAAGCGGAGGCTGCCCGGGATTTAAACTGGCAGGGTGGGACTCAGGATCAGGCTGCTGATCTCGGGACAGTCCCACCCAAATAGGGACGTCTGGCAACCCTGGCCACACTACATAATACTGAAGCAAGAACATTTTTTTTAACTCTTAGTGAAATTCCAGCCTTTTTCTCACATTCAGTTCAAAGACAAGCTGCTCTGGACAATATAGTAGCACTTTGCATGCCATGAATGTCGGAAACAAAGTGGAACTTTAATATCCATACTGTAAATGCAGTGTATGAAAATTTGGACTTGCTGTCAGATTGTTTTTATTATTTGTACAAGTGTCCTACATCTGCTGCAGCAAATGTACAGGAAGCAAATGGGCTACTGCCAACATTTGAAGATGATGAATTTAAGTTCTAGCTGACTGTTTTCCATCATATAATGCTCCATGTTGACATTCTTTACAGGCTACTTCAGGGTCATACCACAGATGCAACCACAGTTGAAAAGGATGTACATATATTTTTGAATGCAATTGAATGTGTCAGATCACATATCTACAGCACTACAGAACAGTAACTACAGACGACAAGATCCTAACCATTGCATGACACATTGTTGATTGCTGCAAGGAAGTGTGTGATGTCATAAAGTTCCAGGCAACATCACGATTTGAACAAACCAGACATCCTCAGGATTCCCAGCTGCTACTGCCTGAAAACTTTTCAACATACATAAAAGAGTTTCCAGAAAATTTCTTCACAGCAACAATAGAAAACTATCCATTCCTGTTGATGGGACAACTTAGAACAGAACTTGGAGCGATGTATCGCCATGAAGACTTTGCAGCAAGTGGCTGTGCAGTCATTATGTTAAATATCTTGGTGGATAACTCATTAGCCAGTGTACCTGCAGAGATTTATAATGTGCTGCTGGTTATAGCCACCACACCAATGTCAACTGCTGAGGCAGAAAGGTATTTTTCAACAATGAAAATAATTAAAATGTTTCTTTATTGTACAATGGGGCAGGAAAGAATTAATGCATTGGCTATGATTTCCATATGAAATAAGTTAACTTGAAGTATAACAAAATTCAACAAAAGAGTTATTGATTTGTTTGCACAAAATAAAGAAAGATGAATGGACTTTATCTACAAGTAAGAAACCTGAAAAATACGCAGAAGAACGCAATGCAGGCACTTATTTGGTACTATACCACAAGTACTTATTTGGAATCAGTGTCACATGAATGCTGTGTTTGCTTGGGAAACATGCAAAGGTCCCTTCTGTGTGTCCAGAAAACGAAAAAAAAAAAAACAATCCAGTATAATTTGATGTGTTCCAGACCAGACTACATCTTTTTTTTGGGTGCAGAAACATAGTTTAGTATGAAATACTGTTTGAAGCATACTGCTTACATAAGTCTTCAAAACAACCTACACAGGCTTTAGCAATGTTTTCTTCAGATGTGTTTGTACTGCGGTGGTGGTGCTGCGGTAGCGTTGTCACCTCATAGCAAGACATTGTCCCGTTAGATTCTCAGCTAGAGCGTCTTCTGTATGGAGGCATACGTGAATGGGGCGTGCCTTCGTTGAAGGCTGTGCACCAGGGCTGGTAACCCGGTACGTAAAAATCCACTACCAATCATTAGCGGACCGGAGTTCCGCTGTGGTGACCCCTAACCGGGAAAAGCCAAAAGACACAAACAAACAGAGAATGCTGTGTTTATTTGGGAAACTTGAAACAGTCCCTTTTCTGCCCAGGAAAAGGAAAGAAAAATCAAATCCAGTATGACCTGATGTGTTCCAGGCCAGACCACAGCATCTCTTTGGGTGCAGAATCAGACTATGAAGTACTGTCTGCAGCATACTGCATAGGTAAGTCTTCAAACTAACTTGTATTTACATGTAGCAATGTGCTCTGCCTTCCATCTGTGGTAAATATAACAGCAAATGGTATGGACTTTAAGATCATCTTACTGTCCCTCAGAATCACTGGCCCATTAGGCATTAGAGTGACCTTGAATTGTCAACAATAAATTAAGATGCTACATTGAGATGTAAAAAATCTCCATACTTTTCATTTTGTGTTGTACAAAATTCAGATTACTTCATACAGTACAGTGTTTGTTTCCTACATTGTGTCTAGTCATAATAGTTTCATGCAGTCAAGACCAACCACTTTTTCACTGTTTAGAGGTGTTACAGCAGAACCTAAACACATAATTAACTCTGAAATGTACTTTAGTCTAGCTTTGGCTTGTAGACTATTCAGCATGTGCAATAGTGACTGAGCACTTTTTTATGTAAATTGGTAGGCATTATCTGAGTTGGTACCACTGTAACATAACTCCATTCCTTTCTAGTTGGACCCACCCATGCAGCTGTCTTCTGCAGCCCCCTTTGATTTCAAGTCACCAGCCACCAGTGAATAAAAGTGCGCAAACAGATACACATGCTGCAAACAAAACTGTTCCTGTGCAATGTGATAAGATCAGTGCTGGAATTGTTAAGTCAGCATTAGGGAACTGTGTTACAGTTGAATTAGTAAAGTTATATTTTTGGAAGATAAAAGAATGTTAAGCTTTTATGGATTCTGGAACCATGATTACCATTGTCAGGGATTCATATGTATGTAATCATAAGGTTAATAATAAACAAAAGATGGAGCTAATATGTGCCAGTGGTAATAAAATGTATCCCCTTACATATAAAAATTCATACAGTTCTAGGGAAAAAATTGCATTCTGAAGGTGTAGCGCATGATGTAAATCATGATATTTTCATAGGAAAAAATTACCCCACTTTTAGGCACTGTGGAATATGTGGGAGGAAGAAGCATCCACATACACAGAGTGACAGGCTGATATACCTAACACAAATGAAATAAAGCAATAGCCTAATGCACCTATTCAGCATAAGAATGAGAGAGGATAACAGGCCAATGACCCTCTTATAGAGATTCCGAATCAAAACCAGGAGAAGGAAATTGTCATAGAAGTTCCAAAATGGACTAGAATTTGGATATGGTTAGACAGTAAGAAGAATCCTCTTATGCTACCAGAAACCAGTCCAAGTGACAGAACAACAAAACCTAGTACTGTCAGAGGTGCCTTTATAGTAGGAGAACTCTTAAGTAAAAATCAGCAGAAGTCAGATGTCGGCACAGCAACTTACACAAAGTGATAATACAGAAGCAGAGGGGACAAAATTTGAAGAAAGGAGCTGAAATGAGAACATTCAGAGCAAGGAAAGTGTAAGGAGTGCTGCAAGTGAGATAAGTAAGAAAATGCAGAGTTTTGAGGTTATTTACACCTGGATCTACAATGACAGAGATGTATCAGTACTTGTAGTTCAATGACCTGAGTGGATGCGTGATCTGGTGAATACTGGCTCCTGATAGGCAGGTGACTGTGTCTGTGATCCACTCCTTGCTGAGTTTACTGAGTGGAACATCTATGTGTCTCACAATGGAATGTCATATGGCTAGAACATTTGTTTGTGCGACCACGATCCACTCCTTGCTGAGCTTACTGAGTGGAATATCTTTGTGTCTTACAATGGAATCTGTTATGACTAGAACATTTGTTTGCGTGGAGACTTGCCACATGGGCGTATTAAGTGAGACACCATGAGTTGAAGCTATATTTGTTTTGGTGGATGTTGCTTTTATAGAATGTTTGTGAGATTGCTACTCATGATGCCTGTTATTATATCTGCATCTAAGAGGCCTTTGGGGTTTAGGCAGATTACTTCAACATCGACTGTAGAGAAAATCAATATTTGAATACCCTGTCAAAATCATTCCTTTACTTGATAAAGGTACTACCAAGTGCGGGACATGCAGGCAATGCCCATACATACTTGAATCTAATAA
This sequence comes from Protopterus annectens, assembly GCF_019279795.1. Classification (NCBI taxonomy): domain Eukaryota; kingdom Metazoa; phylum Chordata; order Ceratodontiformes; family Protopteridae; genus Protopterus; species Protopterus annectens. The sequence goes on along the minus strand of NC_056749.1, from coordinate 652,596,156 downwards.
TATAGTATTAAAGGAAAATGGATACAAGGTTAATTTGCACAAAGGAAATTGCAACACCAAGGATATAGTTTACATTTCAATCTGCCAAACTTCTGGCAGTTATTATATAGGTAAGACAGAAAGAAAATTTAGAACAAGGATCTACGAACATCTGTACACAATATCAAGGGGTAATGTAAATAATTCACTGTATAAACTCTCCTTACAGTGTCAGGACTTCGCTAGATTTAAATTTGGGATCTTAGAACAAGTTCCATTAAATGCCCGAGGTGGGTGGTGGGAGCTCCTGTTAGAGTTAAGAGAACTTTTTTGGATAATAAAATTAAACTCTAACACACCACCAGGTATTAATGAGAACATTCCTTTGGTTCCAGTGTTAAAAAAGAGCTCTGGATGTAATATAATATTTTTCTCAAAGCTTCAATATTTTATACTTTTAACATAAATGTCTTAAGTTGTCAGTTTATGGAGCAGTGTGGATCACTTTAAGTATAGAATTTTTAATTTGTAAATTGTCTAATTAATTAACTAGAATGTAAATGACACATATTACATAAGAGGTGCTTATGGGAAGAATAACTTAGTTCTGAAAAAGTCTCTGTTTTTGGTGAGGGAGACGAAAGCACTTAACTTTCTTTGTGTTTGGAATAAAGTGTGTTCATAAGAATTTTGGTCCTGTTATGCCTGTGGAGGTATGGAGTTTATGGTGTGGACCCAGTGAATTGCTTTTCTAAGTTGGTTTTTGGTCAAATATACTGGCAATTTCATCTGCGTGGTTTTGTTTTGCACCCTAGCAATAGCCTTAAGGAAGTTGGAGGTGCTGTACGTCTCCTTGTTTGCCAGGATTGTCTCGAACTGAGTATGTCTTCTCAGCAATCGACGTCTCTTGGGGGAGGGTGGACACTCACTAGCAAGGCAGTTCCTCAACTCCTCCACCCTATCTTGTTCCCCTGCCAATGTTTTCATCAGCACAGACAAGTCTGTTGCCTTGTCACCCAGTAAACATTTGAGCTGAAGATGCCACACCTCCACCTGTGTTTGGAGGAGGAATAATGTATGTAGGTTGTGGATGTTCCAAAAGGAGATGGGGAACAAGTGGGGAAACCTACAGAGTTCAGTTGCCCGAGTTGCAAATTTCCTTTTCCTCCCCAAGACGTACCAGTCTCCAAAGTATTTCATCAATTCCCTGCCCTCTGGGAGAAATGTCTCTTTCAATGTCTGGTACACCTGTAACACATTGTCCTCTGGCAAAAAAGCTAATGCAATCAATGATTTCACAGCTATCTGGAATGGCATGTCTGTATTATACAAATGAGCCAACCCCAGCTGTTGCACTCCTCCACAAATCTCTGCTAAAGTGGAAGAGGCAGCCTTTAGATTTCACTCCATTAATGTTTAGGCATATAATTTTCATAGTGGCTATTTTGAAGTCACATAACACATACTTCAAAGTAGTCTCGAGACCTTGCTCTGCTAGTGAATGGAATACACAGTCCCACATTGAGTTATAGGCTCTTAAGGACTTCTTGCTCATGAGACAGTTCAGTAAGGGGACTGATTTACTATATCCCCCATACCGCACCAGCCCATGGATGCTGTATAGCTGTCAACAGATCAGCCCCTTGTAGAAGGATGTCCCATCCATTAACCAGATGGTGGCATGGCTTAAATTAAATAAATTATTTATGGTACTGAACATTACCACTGCATTCTCACCACTGACATCCACTACCCTTTTCTTCACAAATGTACCTGTTTTAATTGAGTAGTATATATATATATATATATATATATATATATATATATATATATATATATTTATACACACACACACACACATATATATATATATATATATATATATATATATATATATATATATATATGTATGTATGTATTTTAGGAACTGCCTACTCTTAACTGTTCCACTGTCTTGCGGCACATATTGCAAACTGATTGTTGCTACTGCGGTCTGGCAAGCTGCCTCAAAGTTTCTGCATGCTCTATTCCCCTACCCTACCCCCATTCCCACCCATCCCAACATTAATTACCTTTGTAAATAACCATCTTAACTCCACCCTCCCTGGTCCCCAACTTCCTGTACTGCCCAACCAATCACAACCTGCCCCTCTTAAAATAACCCCTCCCACCTCTTGACTCAGTACACCTAACTCCTCCCACCCTTGTTCACTGCTCTGATCACCCTGCTCTAGCTGACTATTACCATACACCTCCTCTCCTGTCAAACATCTACCCCCTTTCGTATTCTCGTCATCCTCCAATATGTTCCTTCCTCTTTTCTTACCTTTCCTTCTTCTTTTCCTAAGCAACATCACTTCCTACCACATTCAGCTAAACCTACTCCCATCTTCTCCCACCTCCTCTCATAACACAATTGACACCAGCAGCCACTACACCTCTCCCTTTTCTCCCTCACTCTTCTCATGTACTAAATCCAGTCTTCCCAAAATCAAACTATCTCCAAAATTCCCCTCATTCCACAGAATTAAACAGAAATTTCACAAACCCTACCCCTTTACATCACTTTTCTTCCTCCCACCAAACATCCTTCAACTCTTAGATGACCTTCACCCAAACCTTGGAACACAGTCTAATTCATCATATCCTACCTATACCTCATACACACTTCATCAGGTACCTAAACCTAGTCTCAAACATCTATTTTTCTATTCAATCAACATGCATAGCATTCTTAACAGGATAACTAAATTCCACACCTGAGTAGCCCAGTACTCCCCCAACATAGTTAGTCTCTCTGAAACATGGCTCAAACCACATAATGTTGACAAAGAGTTTCTTCTCCCCGGTTACAGAATTCTACGCCTAGACAGAATGCACATAAAAGTCGGAGGCGTGGCCATTATGTACTCTCACCTCCTATGCATATCTCCCCCAACTAACCCTTCCCCCTCCTTTCATCCAGCTGAACTCATTATTGCCAACTTCAAATTCAACAATCATAAAACTGTAACCATAGTCACCGTCTATATACCCCCTGGAGAGAACATACCATTTTAGAACAAATCCTACAATGGATGTCTGACAATATACATAATGAAACAATAGTACTAGGTGATGTTAACATCAGTTGGCTCACCCTTATCACTAACTCTCCCACCACCAGCATAAACCTATATGGATACACCTAACTTATCTCTTCACCCACTTTTCTTCACAAACCCACAAATATCTGCTCTACCTTGGATTGGATACTTGTCTCTAAGCCTGACCTTTATCATTACCCCGACTCCCTACCAGACTCAGTCAGTAACCACTCCCATATAGGTGTCCAAAGATTCTCCTCCCACCTTTCTAGACCTCATAAATTTAAAGTGTGCTGAATGCTAACTATCTTCAACCTGGATACATTCAATAATTCTCTCTCTGCTATTGACTGGTCTTTCCTCTCTTCCCCACCTCTAGATGAAGCTGTCCTTCAATTCAACTCCATCTTCCTAAACATTCTGAACTCCCTTGCTCCTCCCAGAAATGCCAGAGTCAAATCACAGTGTTCTCCTTGACTCTCCTACTCTACTCGGTCTCATATCCATAACAGAGATTGCGGCTGGAAACTCTGGACTAAGACCAAATCTCCCACATACTACCAACAATATAGGGAACTCTGAAATTTAACCAAAAACAGAAACTCGGACAAACAGAACTACTACCTCTCACCCCAAGATACTGAACCCAGGAACTCTAAAACATTTAGGAATGCTGTCATACCAGATCTCCCACATACTACCAACAATATAGGGAACACTGAAATCTAACCAAAAACACATAAACTCGGACAAAAAAGAACTACTACCTCTCACCCCAATATACTGAACCCAGGAACTCTAAAACATTTTGGAATGCTGTCAAAAAAAATCTGCCCTCAGGAAATCCTTCAACTCCCATCCCCTGCTCCAATAATACACCCCTTGAAACTGCTTCAATTTTCAATTCATACTTCATAGATACCATCAGCAAACTTATGCAAACTGTCCACCCAACCAGCCCCACACCCCCTACCATCCCTCGACTGCAAAACAGTTCTTTCTCACTAAAACCCATTCCAATCAAGTACATCAAAACACTTCTTATCAAACTTAAACCAAGTTCCCCTTCAGCTGACAACCTGATGCCTCTCTTCCTAAAAGCTGCTGCTGACTCCATAGCATATCTTGTCTCCATCCTCTAAACCACTCAATTAGTGAATTCACTGTTCCTACCCTCTGGAAAAAGTTCCACACTTTACCAATCCACAAAGGTGGAAATTCTGTGAACTCTCTAATTATCAACCTATTGCCATACTCTCTCCCTCGCCAAAATCTTGAGCACTGTGTTTATAAACAAATCTCAGCTTATCTAACTCGTGAAAACTTAATTACCCCTACTCAACATGGCTTCCACCCCCACCACAGCACCACAACTGCACTTATTTCATTTTCTAACTCCATTTCCCTAGCTAGAGACAATGATAAACTAGTGTCCTGCATCTTTTTAGATCTCTCCAAAGCCTTTGAAACTGTGTCTCACCCCATCCTCCTCTCCGAACTCTCTCAACTCAACCTCTCCTCAGCAACTATCTCCTGGTTCAGTAGCTGCCTCACAGACAGACTGCAATCTGTAAAATGGTTCTCTGCTCTTTCTCCTTTTCTCCCCATCAAAATGGGTGTCCTCAAGGCTTTATTTTAACCCCCCTCCTTTTTAACATTTTTACTAACCAACTTCACACATCCTGTCCTCTGTCTTTCCTCATACAGTACACAGATGACTCCACCATCATTTCTATCGCTGACAGTCCCCCTGACCTACTAACCCTGACACAAACATCTTTCAACCTCACTGAAACATGACTTACTAACAACCAACTCACACTAAACCCTAAAAAGACAAAACTTCTTATCTTCCTCCCAAAATCAGCTTACCATCTTAAATCCTCATTCACCATCTCTTCCCTCAACAACTCTATGACCATATTGCCAAAGATTTGAATTGCTGAAAAAGTGATAAAAACACAGAACAACTTACGTGTACGTTTTTGCAGGGGGGCAAGCACCCCTGCACCATCCACAACCCCTACAACTTAAATATACCAACTCCTCGATTGCACTACAGTGAGGAAAATCGCAAATCCCAGGTTCCGCACTGTACTGCGATCCCAATACACAATTGTCAGCAAGTCAAATCTTTGTCTATATGGTCTCGGCCATATTGTCTTCGGAGATTTGAACTTTCGACAATGTGATAGGGAGCCATTTTATATATATATATATATATATATATATATATATATATATATATATATATATATTCATTCTTCCTTTAAAATGATGGGTATATAATATATTTGTAGTCATGACATCTAATATTTACTGGTGAAAAGTATAAAAAGTGGGGCGGTCTGTAAGAGTAAATTTACATATTTGTAAGATGCAAATTTCTTAAGTTTCATGCATATTACTTTATAATGTATGATGTTAAATGTCTGGTGTTAATGGCTAGAGGCTTGTGCAGACTTTCAAAAAACTGTGACTGTGTATATATGGATGAATGCTTTCATAGAGCATGTGTCATAGGTCACACTGGTTGTCAAATAGGTAATCTGGAGTAATGCTGAAAAGGAGTTTTGTGAAATGTAGATGCAGTTAAGGCAATGCAACATTTAATATTTCTTTTGAGCAACTTGTCTTAATTGTAATGCCATCAATTAATTCCTACTTTAATAAAATCACTCCTTGTGAAAAGCTTATATATGAGGAGGAGGAGGAGGAAGTGGAGTAATTTTGTTTTATTTGAAACCATTAGCTCAGGAAATGTAGAATAGGGCAAATGGGCATAGAGGATATATGACAGAATTATAAAACATGCCAGCAAGGTTATTGCCAGGATAACTGCAGATAATAAGAAGCAGCTACATCACAATGGGCTCCGCAAACTAACAGCCTCTCTCCAGTAGGCAGAGATACATAACATTGATGGATGCCTTGGGTTGTATAGTTCAAGTTGTGTTCAATGGTTTTATGCATGCTAAATTAGGAAACATGATTCGCAACCCATAGTTTAGCTTAGTATATGGCAGACAATACACACAGGCCCTTTGTTAATCAGGCACATGTCATCAGTGCATACTGCATGGGGTGTGCAACATCTTTTTCAGAGACTGCATGCAATGTTTAAGAATTTGTTGGCCCAACTGTATACAGGAGGTATGAAAGAAAGTTTATAAGAATAATATCTATTACGCCTGAAGCACCAACATTAGGATCTAGTGTGGTTAAAGGTATGAAATGTGGAACTGAATAGTTTGAAATCTATAATATTTCTAAATTCTGATGGTTAGGGGATTAAATAGCTGGAACAGAGGTCAAGAAATATTTATAAAAAGCAAGCAATGACAATATGGGATGCATATCTCTCAACTGTTCAGAGTTTTACAGAATGTCCAGATTTTTTGCCTCATACTTTTGGCATATTTCACATGAAATTGTGGTTTTCTGGCAAATCACTTGCAAATTATTGAGGACTGAAGTCACAAATAATGGCAGACATTTGAGTTTCAGACTTCATAACCTTAAGAAAAGGTATGCTAATGCAAAACCTGTTAGTCAGTCAACCTTCTAAGTTTGTAAGAGCAATATTTAAAAATTGTCCCTATTTTTGGGCCTTTGCCCCTCCCCCCATTATTTGTGGCTTTGTCCAGAGTTCTTGCTTTAAGAAGTTAAGATGCATGAGGGGATGGTTTAATTTAGAGACTTGAAGTTTTATTGGTAGGGATGTGACTTGTATTTAGTGTTTACTGTTTTGGTGGATGTTTAGAAGCTGATTTATTAATGGGGAACGATTTGATTTAAAATGGGATAGTTTGTTGACATTAACGATTAGTAACATTTAAATTTAATTGAAGTGGTACTTTCAAGTTTAAAAACTATATATATATATATATATATGTATATATATATATATATATATATATATATATATATATATATATATATATATATAGGCATGCCTAGTTCTGTTTTCTGACACCATAACATTATAACATTATACGTAAGTAAGATTTAAAAATGCAGTTTACAAAAAACAAGTCTAATATGCAAAAATATGACAAAATTTATTATTTATATGGTTGAAAACAGATACAGAGAAGTAGAACCCAGCATTATATAACTTCACATCAAATAGCAAAAGTATTATACTGAGCTAGAATGAACTAGAGACACATGAATAAAAGTATAACCATGGTTCAGAAACATTTTATTCTCTGTGTTAGAGGAGTGGTAAAGTAAAGCTGATGTAATAACATAGTTAAAGAGGTGTGACAGGGATGGATGTCAAACACATGAGAGCAACAGCAATGCTGCTAGGTATTCATGGACCAGGCAGGAAAAAGAGAAAAGCAAAGCAATGTAGATATTGGCACAGATTGTTTGCTTTATAGCAGATTTAATTTAGAAGGAACAACTCTATGATTACTTTGGGCTATTTGTGTGACATTTTACATGGATTACAGTCAGACTATATTCTAGATTATGTAACAAACAACTTCAGCGTAGACAACCATGTGAGTCCAATTAAAGCTCAAAAATGTAAGTAGCAACTACAAAACGTTTAAAAACTGAACCATGGAATAAAAATAAAATGTAGTTTAATGTGCACTCCAAAGGTAAGCACTTTCACGATTGCTTCTTCAGGCCATAAAATACAGAGTGTAACATTCATTTAAATACATTTAAAAACACTATTTACCAATCATAGCATTTCACACAACGTCACTTCCCAGAGTATCATTTCCTGCAGTTGCTTCATAATCATTAGAGTCCATCAACTCAATAATAAAACAAATACATTTCAAGAATAGCAAGCAGCATAAAAACATTAGTTCAATTCAAGCATACAGTAAACCACAGTAAGGTAATAAAGGCATCACTACTTCACCTTCGTCCATCCCTCCATAATCCTCTCACAGAACTCATATGCAACACTAGTGTGTGTAAGATAAGAATCTACATAAACATACCTAACTTCATGTCCTATGGTATACAAATGTATTAAACTCAGTGCTTAAAATATGTAAAATCCATTTAAGGATATTTCAGGAACATAAACAAATACAAAAATGATGATCAAAAGAATGATCCTAACAACATGGATGTATATAACACTAATAAAAAGTACGAGTAGTAAAGGATGTAAAAATCCATGATATACCTAACTCAAGAGAGAATCTCTATTGAAAAAATTAAGTCAACCTAACCAATAGAGATTCTCTCTTGAAGTTAGGTATATCATGAAGTTAGGTATGTTTTATGTTTTTTATCAGTTATGTACATACACATGCGTATGCTTTTATATTTATTCGTGGCTTTGATGTACTTTTATTAGAGTCTAGCTATACGCTATGTATGCGTAGGTAGTTAGTTTAATGCTGGCATGATTCTCTTTGTAGATATTAGGACATGCAGTTATGTCGTTGTTTAGTTATTATATTAAGGATGGTTGTGTACATCAGGACAGGGGTTTTACTTATGTCCATTCCTATACATTTTCACCTGTCTTTCCATTTAGGTATATTTTGCTGGTCTATCACTTTAAGTATGTAGATTCTTATCTCACACGCACTAATGTTGCGTATGAGTTCTGTGAGAGGATTATGGAGGGATGGACGAAGGTGAAGTAGTGATGCCTTTATTACCTTACTGTGGTTTACTGTATGCTTGAATTGAACTAATGTTTTTATGCTGCTTGCTTTTCTTGAAATTTATTTGTTTTATTATTGAGTTGATGGACTCTAATGATTATGAAGCAACTGCAGGAAATGATACTCTGGGAAGTGACGTTGTGTGAAATGCTATGATTGGTAAATAGTGTTTTTAAATGTATTTAAATAAATGTTACACTCTGTATTTTATGGTCTGAAGAAGCAATCGTGAAAGCGCTTACCTTTGGAGTGCACATTAAACTACGTTTTATTTTTATTCCATGGTTCAGTTTTTAAACGTTTCATAGTTGCTACTTACATTTTTGAGCTTTAATTGGACTTGCATGGTTGTCTACGCTGAAGTTGTTTGTTACATTTTCGTATTTACTATTTTATTCAGCGTAGCATTTACCGACAAGAGTGTGGTTGCCGTTTTTTGCTGTGTATTTTTACTTATATTCTAGATTATATTTATTATTATATCCTGACCTAGCCATCAAAACCACTTAGGGACTATTCCTGGTTTGGGAAAAAACAGTAGTAGTTATAATCTGCCTTGAAGGAATGTGATTATTATTTAAAATTTCATTTAATAGGCGATAGTCCCCTGTTTCTTCTTTAGCACCTAATACTTTGATGTTATGCTCCCAATGGATTTAAGACAATTGTCTGAAGATGTATTCTTTCATCTAGCACAGTAATATTATATGAGAATTATGTTGGACTGTAGGCTATAAATAGTATATTATTAGATATACAAGTATTAACAGATTAAAATTGATGGATTAAATCCATTCAAGAGAAACCATATGTGTCCATACCATGTTTTCATGTTAAATTATGTAAATATAATGCTTTACACTGGCTTTTATATCATTTTTAGAGTTTGATATTTTAGATATTAATTCTAATAGTGTATATGTGTATAATGGGAAGGAAATACAAAAAGTTATTGACATTTTGATATAATTTTTATACTACGATAATTTCACATGAATGTTAATTTAGTAATGTACACATTTTATATTTAAATATTGTTAATATGTTTTCTGTTGATAACCACTTTTATTGACAGAAGAAAGAAATAAGAGGGAGGAGATACATACTTGATAAATATATGTAAACCTTTTGACCTATTTAACTGAATAATGCATCACGATATAGAGGAGGGTCACAGTCACAATGGACTTAAAACATTTGTCTGAAAATGTATTCCTTCATCTAGCACAGCAATATTATATGTCGATATCAGCTTGCTGTGATTGTGAAATAATTTGTTTTCTATCCATGTTACTGTACTATATTGTAGAAAGAAAGAATTACACGGATGTAAATATAAGACATAAAACCAGTTTAAAAGGAAAAAGAGAAACTGAAGACAGAAAAGAAATAAGCATACATTTAACTTCTGTAAACAAAAGTAAAGGAGGTATATATCAGATAATTTTATAAGGTAAGTTTCTTCTCCCTGACATATATACTAGTCATAGCTGGAGAAACACATTATATATATACATATATATATATATATATTACATACATGGATCTAGGACTTTTGATCGAAAGATCAAAAGTCCGAATCCATTCTCACCAAAAAAGCGCTTCCACTAAAGTGTGTTAAAAAAAAAAAAAAAAAAAAAAGGAAAACACATTAAATTAAGATTTATGCAGGGGGGCAAGCCCCCCTGAACCCCCCTACTTTATTATTCTCACTCCAAGATCACACTACAGTGGGGAAAAGGGAATAATTCCCTTAACCGCACCGCAGTACGATCTCCACAACAGTCACTCCTCCACAACTCCCTCTACCTCCAGGCATACTTCCGCGAAAGTGTTTCTTCGATGAAAAGCACTTCCGCGTAAGTATGCCCGGCTGTTTCAGATTCGGTGAAATGGCTATTTAAGCATTAGTCCTAGACCCATATATATATTTATATGGCTCTATCTTGACCCAATGAAATTATGACCCTACACACCCGCTACTTATATATTCTCACTCAAATATCGCACTACAGTGGGGCAAAGGGAATATTCCCTTATCCCCGCTGTGTCGTGATATAAGCAACAACCTCTGTTGCTGTTTGCTATGTTGATTTTATCTATATATATATATATATATATATATATATATATATATATATATGGATGTTTATCATAAAGCTGAAGCCCACGATCCTGAAATGCATAATCACAGTAACATAATATCGAAGACCAAAATACTGAAGACCACAGTGTTGTACTTCTAGACTTGCCCCCCCCCCCCCCGAAAGAGCCATGTAGCACTTGTTCCTGGATTTATACTGGTAAGGATAGTCAGTATTCAAGATTTGTAGACATATATTGAAATGTCAAATTTCACTAAATCACTCTTTCAATATATCAAAACCATTTCATCAAAAAAATAAATAATAAAATATTCAAAAAGATAAAAAAAGATAAAAAAGAACACAGTGAGTTTTGCAAGGAGCACATACATCTTGCATGCCCAAAATGGTGGCTGTGACCCCCCCCCCATACCTCTACTAATTAAATATAAGAAATCAGAGCTCACACAATGGTGGGGAATAAAGAAAAACTCACTGTTGGTGATCTCACACTAACAGCTAACTAAGACAGCAACTAACTGGTATGTAGGTCACATGTATGCATATATTCATGCACATGTACATAGTCACATGAATGTATACATTCACACTCCCATAAGTGCACACATTCAAACATGCATGCAGATGATCGCATTTTACTTTTTCCTGCATACATCAATCAAATAAATTCAGTATAATGCAGGGCAAATTAAAAATCACTATTTACACACACACACACACACACACACACACACACACACACACACACACACACACACACACACACACACACACACACACACACACACACACACACACACACGTACATATATATATATATATATATATATATATATATATATATATATATATATGTATGTATATAAAAAAAGGGAAAACTAGTTGTACAGGAACAATTACTTTTAATATTGGCATATGAATTATTAAAACAGACTGTTGTCACAACGTCTTATCTAAGATCCATATCAAAGTTCACTTTGTATTCTTATAAAAAAATAAGAAAACAGGATTCAAGCTGGTATTGCTTGTTTACACTATTGTTTATTATGTTAAAACAAAAGATGAGTGAGTGTTTTTGCACTTGCCAGAGCTTCATTAGATCTAAGTTATACATAACAGTAACAAATACTATATACTTTTTTGTTTTCCATATAAACATCCATGTAAATTACAGTGAAGGGTTTAAACTAAGAGCACTTAAACAGATTATATTCAATGACAGCGAATGGAACAGTGTACATACATAGTTTGCACCTTTATTGTGATTGGTGCTCTTTAGTTCCTATCTAAGTAAATTCAAAGTCACTGTGTTTCTGGCTACTGATCACTGTTCTAGGTATAATGTAAAATAACAATGTAAGCATATAGTCCGACATTTTTGTTACATTAATATAGTATATATTCCATAAGTGGATTTAGAGAGGGTGTTAGGGGAGCTATAGTTTCCACATCAGTGCTTATATTATGAAAGGAGTAGCTTCCAATGAGGAGGAGCTCTCCACAACCACACAGTTTCTTAGGCAGTAGTAGGAGTTTCTTTAATTTAAAAACATGAACACTAGAATTTGTAAATGACAGTGTGACTTTAAGCTTAAACAGTCTAGCATATTCGGCCTTAATAGATGGCTGTTTTCCAAATAGGTGAACTCAATAAAAGTAGCTTCTTAGACTGACTAAGGATTCACTGGAGAACTAGAAGAACAAGAAGAGTGGGATGTTTTCTGTCCAGCTAGGAAAAATAAGGATTTAGGCCTTTTCTGAGACTTCTCTTTGACTTAAAATTTATACAAAAAGGTTTCCTATACCTTCTTCAGGTAGCTTCACTAAAATTATTCTCGGGACCTAACACATTTACCCCATAACGATCAGCATGGGCAATCTGTTTGCCACAGCCATAATTATTAGACATATGAATTTTGATGGGTGGTACAAACAGCCAAAACTCAAATGAGCAAGAAGAAAGAGAAAAAAAGAGTGTCAATCCACTGCAGGCCCCAGAAGTGGAAAGGTAATCTGAACAAGAAACTGACGGGCAGAAAGGCCTAAAGGGTGATGGAAAAAGACATTTTTAAATAGCAAGAATTTTTTCAAAGTACTGTAAAGGATGATAAACTGCTAAGAAGAACACCAACCTATACTAACTGCTTTGAAGAAAAAAAGAAGCAATTAAACATATGTCCAGAATGTAGTGAGGGGTCACTGAAATTCAATTGAACCCACTAAGTAGTGGAAATAATCTTGAAAATTTAGGAGAGAAAGAGAAAAAGAGAGACCAGGTTTTGTGAGAAAGTACAGTGAAAAAGTAGCCTGGGAAAATGATGTCTGCAAAGCTGAACATGTTTTACATGTTAACTGCTGAAGGATAGTGACTAGTAGTGTTAGTAGCTCAGTAGGTCATACAACTGCCTTTGGAGCTGGAAAAGCACTGTGAGTTCTATTCCCACTCCAGGTGAATGGATTCATTTTCAGTTTTTTTTTTTTTACATTGCAGTGTACCAGTGGGGGTGCTGAAATTCTGACTGTAGTGGTCTTCATATGAGATATCAAATCAATGTTCCAGTTGCTTCAGCTGGTGGTAGCACAGATGAATGTAAAAAATCCCATAGTACTTATTGAAAAAGAGTACAGGGTGCTATTTTAACATTTACATTAATTTTCTACCATATTAAAAAAAAACTTGAAACCAATTATTTACACTATAAGCTTTTTACATTCATACTTACAATTATTTACAAGTTATCAATACAAAAATAACTTACCAAACAATGCTGTTGCTTTTATTCTTTTTTTCTTTTATATTTTCCCTCTATCCTTACTTTTTCTTATATAACCATTTTCTTATTTCAGCTAATACACCATTGTCTTCCATTTCATTGTTATTTATTTTTTAATTTATTTTGCATTTGTTTACCAGGAAAGTCTGACTGGGACAGAGCCAATTTTCAGCAGAGGCCCCGAGAGAGACACTCCAGATGTATGTCTTTGGAATGTGGGAGGAAACCAGAGCACCCAGAGGGAACCCATGTGAATGCAGGGAGGGCATGCAGACAACACACAGAAGGCACTACAGTCGAGAATTGAACCAGAGATCCTCTTGCTGTAATGTGACAACACTAACCACTGCACCACAATATTACAAATTCTCACATTTTTTTTACAAAACACCCATATTGTCATAAACAGTACTTTATTACATTTATCAATATGTTTCTTTACTTTATCATACTTCCCATGTAATATCATATTCATTTAAATTCTTCCCCTCTATGTTTATTTTTAAACGTTTCCCAAAATTCTTTATTCATTTTCAATCTAAAAAAAGCAATGCCTTGTTGTTTTATCTTCACTATTGCTTTTTTTTAAATCTTCTTTTAATTCATTCCATGGGTTCACCCCCCAGAAAAATTCTAAAATCATACCATATCATTATTTTGTTTTCCCATCAACCTCACTTATTTTAACATCCATAATTTAATTTTATTATCATAGTCTTTTTTTCTACCATGTCATTTTTTCTTTTCTTTTCCTTAATTTTTCTTCCCATACATGTTTATATTTTTCATAAAACATATTGCCTATAATTTTTTGTTTTTTGTTTTTCTTTTACTTTTCTCATTACCCAAAAATAAATGCATGGATGCTAACTGCACCACTTGATTTTTTTTAATTCAAACCACCATCTTCTTTTTGGTTACATGTTATTCTTCTTCTCACCAGGTTCAGCCTTGAGACCCTAATGAAACTACAAAATTAAATATTTTTTTTCATTTGAGTTGGAAACATATATACCCTCTATGCTATTTTTTCCTCACACATAAGTATGCAACATATATATATATATATATATATATATATATATATATATATATATATATATATTTTTTTTTTTTTAATGATAAAAAAGACCACAGATCTGTCTCTTGTGAGTCAGGCAGAAATTAGCACTGATCAATTAAGGACTCATACATAAGATAGAAGAAGTCACTTAAGGTTAATCATTTGTGGACTGAGGGGGTCGAGCTAGGAACTAAACATTCTATTTAAGGGGTAAAATGAAACATTTCAGAGCTTTACTAGAAAGGCTTACCCAGACTCTGTTACACTTTACTGTGAAGGAAAGGTTAGTTTGCTTTTTATTTGTTGTATTTTGTATTACTTTATTGCCTTTTTATATTTTGAATACTGTGATTTGTTTTCTTTACCTTGTGTTTTACTTGTATTCTGCTTTTAACTGTATATTAAAACTTCAAAAGAGACCACAGCTCTGTCTCTTGTGAGTCAGGCAGAAATCCCCCCCCCCCCCACCCGCTTACTGTTGTGTTCTTAAATACGACGGTCTTTCTAGTTGCCTGCCTCTTATGTTAATTTGACCATATATCTCATTTCCTCTCTGCTTTCACTGGCTTGTGTGAGTAAGCACAAAATTATAATTTTGTGAAATCACTCCCCTTCAACTATTTAAATTTATTGGCCACTCTACTGTATTCCATAGTACCAGAATACAAAAGTGACCACCCTCTTTCAATCTATCTTGCTGTTTTAAAAATAGTGACTCTCCACTAAAACTTAACTTTTTAGACAGGTAAAACTTAAGTTACCTACTTTTGCATCTAACTTATCTAGTGCACACTGCAGTGTTTAGGATAAACCATTTTTTTTTCATCTTACCTTTAAGCATCACTGTGACTAGCACTTGCTCTAATACCTGCTGGAAAGCACTAGGAAGCCTTAAACTGATACAAGCACTCATCTCTCCTTGTTAATAAGGAGAAATTAATCGTAGACACTAAACAGCCTATAATTGCAAAGTACCTTGCTAAGGCAAGGGAAAACAGCTCCTGTACTTTACAAAAAAGCACCAAACCAGGCATGTCCAAGGGTCAGCTCCCAGTGATTTTTCCTGTCCACCTAGTGAATCTGGGCATACTCGGGCAATGCAGCAATTGCCTCATGTACACAGACAACCCTCACCCCCTGCCACCCAACACTACACCCTGTGAGAGATGCACTTACATAGCCAAACTGGAAGAAAAGCTCTCTCCACCCAAGATTGTGCTAGACAGTCAAGAGGAGAAGGTTAACACTGACCTCAAGCAACACATAGCCATTCTAAACCCACACCACCAACACCCACACATAGCAACATTAAATCCACATATGAGGAGGCCCTTAACTGTAACCTGCCAAAGCAACAAGGACCTCTGAAGCTGAAATGCAAACAAACACCAATCACAATCAAAGTGTCACATAGGTCACAACACCAGTGTGCCACCCAGCAACAGCCCATAAAGCAAGACAACGTACCTGACACTTTAGTCATAGGTGACTCTATAGTCAAGCACACTGATGTCCCACTCACCAGGCTGAACAAGGAGAAAATTACAGTCAGCTGCCTGTCGGGTGCCAGGATCTGCCACATAACGCATGCACTCAAGTCACTCCACAACAAGTACAAATATGACTCTGTCATTGTCCATGTTTGAGTGAATGACTTGAGATATACCTCCCTGGATTACATGAAAAGAGACATGGAAAAGCTCTTGGATCATGTGGCCCAGGCAGGTATGACCCTAGCCCTGAGTAGCATCCTGCCTTTGCCCACAACGATACCACAATATAAGGACAAAATGATTGACTTCAACAATTGACTAAGCTTCTGGTGTCTTTCAAAGGGGATCCAGTATATGTCTGCCTGGGACGACATGATCGACAGACCATGATGCTTTGCCAGAGATGGCCTGCACCTGTCGCCCCTGGGATTCAGGTTACTGTCTAAGGCTCTTGCCACCCCTATAGTGCCTTTTTTAGGCAATGTTCAAAGGACAAAACCACCACCGTAACATGCAAATTCTGAAGGTAATGCTACTCAATGCTAGAAGTCATAACCTCAAAATGCACTCTCTCGAGGCACTCCTAAAAATGGAGAACATCGATATCTGTGCAGTAACTGAGACCTGGTTCAAGGCTCCAGAGAGCACCCCTGCAATATCAGGCTACAACTCTTACCACACTTTTCGGCCACCAAACCAGGACCGAAACACTAAAGGTGGAGGAGTGTCCATATTCACCAAAGATATTCACATCACCAAGCTAGTTGCCCAGCACAATGTGTCTGAAATTCTCCAAGTGCAACTAACACTAGGTAAAACTGCAATCCAAATTGTAGCTTGCTATAGATCCCTCACCATGCCCCAAGATTCTCACTACACCTTTCTAAACATACTGGAAAATATTAAGATATGCCAAAACACCCTAATACTGGGTGATTTCAACTACCCTGCCATTAACTGGGAAAACTACTCATGTACCAACACCTTTGCCCAATGGTACTTGGAATTCATAAATTCCAATGCCCTAGATCAACTAATCCATAGTCACACCAGGGGCTCCAGTATCCTAGACCTGGTCATTACCAACATGAGAAATCAATGCTCCATACCTGTGGTTACCCCCCTTGTTGGTCAGGTCTGACCATAAGCTAATCACCCTTATAGGTTCATAGGTTCATAGGTTCATAGGTTGATACTAGGCTATATGCCCTAGGGCATTTATCAGCCTAGCCAGAGTGTGTTTGGCTTTCGCCATCCTTTAAAATGAGTTTAAACTGTGCCCTTTTTTAGGTTAGTTTACTGTGCCTCTGTCTAGTAGTGACACAGAAGTGATCCCCGGGGTAAACCTACGATCTCCCATCCACTCGTCAAGATTCCTCTTGAAGAGAGTCAGTGAGGGGCTCTGCCTGATATGTACATAGATTCTATTCCAGAGTGCTGGGAGCCTCTGGGTTATAAATCTGTTTCTCCAGCATGTCCTATTAATTTCTGTGTTGAGGTTCAAGTCCCTTGAGCGTGTAGCTCTAGTGGATTTGGATATTTTGAGGTGGAGCATGTCCATTAATTCTGGGTTGGACATGGCTTTATACGTCAGGCACAGATCGCCTCTAAGTAGGTGGTATGCAACTGAGTAGAGCTGGAGTTTCTTTAACCGAGCAGCATAGGTCATCTGTTTGAGACCCTTGATCCTCTTGGTGAGGTACTTTTGGGGTCCTTCCAGTTGCTGCAGGTGTTGGGTAAGGTACATCCCAAATGGGGCATTGTATTCAATTACGGGCCGGATGAGTGATGAGTAAAGGGGCACAATGACCTCCCTTGATCTAGATGTGAATCCTTTCATGATAAGGTGGGCTATATAGAAGGTCTTTCTAACCACTTTGGCAACGTGGTTGTCAAAGGAGAGATTACTATCAACTTGGGTTCCCAGGTCCCTAATTACTTCCTCCATACTTAATGGCTTACAAATGTGGTAATTTATGGGCACTTTGTTTTTACCAAAGGGGATGACTATACACTTCTTGGCATTTAGCTTTAGGCCATGGCTTTGGCACCAGTTATCCATCTCTGTGAGACACTTTTGGAGGATGCTTGTGTCAGCTGGAGAGTCGATTATGGTACCCAGTTTGCAGTCATCTGCGAACTTGGTCAGCCATAGTCCTCCCGTGGCGACCTGTACCTCAGAAAAGTATATACCGAACAAGAGCAGTCCCAGGACTGAACCCTGTGGGATGCCACTTGTAACTGGTTTAGAGTCTGACATGGCTCCCACAATTCTGACCATGTGGGTTCTGTCCTTGAGCCAGTTTGCAACCCATCTTATGACATAGGGGTTGATATTTAAGCTGGAGAGCTTATTTATGATGCCTGAGTGTGGTATGGTGTCGAAGGCTTTTGCGAGGTCCAGGTATGCTCTGTGGACTACCTTCCCTTCATCTATGGCCTTGGTGACTGTTTTGAAGAAGTTGACCAGGTTCAAGAGGCAGGATCTGCCCTTAACAAAGCCGAATTGGGTAGGATCCAGCGACTGTAGGTCCCCAATGTCTTTGTTTATGAGTTCCATGATGATCCGCTCCATAGTTTTGCAGACCAGGCTAGTCAGGCTTATGGGGTGATAGTTTCCAGGGTCCGTTGAGGCACCACCTTTGTAGAGTGGGACCACTGTTGCTGTACGCCAATCCTTGGGTACATATCCTGTAGTAAGGCTGAGATTGAACAGTAACTTTATATGAGGTTTAAGCTGTTTTTGGAGCTCATGTAGGATGCAGCCTGGGACACCGTCCAGTCCCATTGATGCTGTGTTTTTTGCTTTGGAGAGGGTAGCTCTCACCTGAGCATCTGAGATGCCAGGGAGACAACTCTCTGCTGGGATAGATATTTGCTCTTTTGGGGGGAAGGGGGGGGAGTTTGCACTGAACCTGTCCGCCAGGATGTTGGCAATGTCTGTGGGTTCAGTGTATTTTTTCTCATTTTGGACTAACTCCGAACATATCTGGGAGTTGCCACCCAGGTTCCTAACATAACTAAAGAAGGCCTTGTGATTATCTTTAGTGTCCTGTGCAATTTTTCTCTCGAAGCTGGTCTTGGATGATTTTATGAGGACCGTAGTTTTTGCTAGTACTGATCAGTGATGCCTTCCTTTTTAGGGACTTTGCTCTATCCTGTAGTAGCTTCCTCCTTTTCTTGTATAGCTTATTTATGGCTGGGGTCCACCAGGCAGGATGCCTGCCTTTGGAGGATTGGGTCTTGGTTTTATTTGGGATTGCATGATCCATGCATTCCTGAAGGTGTCCATAGAATGCGTTTATAAAGGATTCTGCAGTTTGGGCCATAGTTTCCACTGGCCCAGGGGCTTTGAATGATTTCACCTCAGTTTTGAATAATGTGAAATTAGCTTTTGAGAAGTTATTTACTGTGGTTTTCTGGGCTGGTGGTGGGGTCGAGATGTGGATGTCCAGAGAGATTAATTTATGGTCCGATCTTACCAATAAGGGGTATACCTCTGGTGTGGAGCATAGAGTCCCCATGTTTGTGATGATCAGGTCCAGTATGTTTTCCCCTCTTGTGGGAGTGGTGACTAGTTGTTCCATAGCATTTGAGTTTATAAATTCTAGGAACCTTTGGGCTAGGGTGTTGGGGCTTGAGTAGTGCTCCCAGTCTATGTTTGGGTAGTTGAAATCACCCAATATAAAGGTGATTGGAGAGACCTTCATATTCTCCAGTGTTCTCAGGAAAGCTGAGTGAGGTTCCTGAGTTTGGGATAGTGGTCTGTAGTAGGCTACAAACTGCAAGGCAGTTTTGCCCACTATTAGTTGCACATGGATGGTTTCCGATGCTTTGTGCAGTGCCACTAACCTGGAGGTGTGGGTATCCTTGATGAATATGGATACTTCTCCTCCCTTTGTGGTTCGGTCCGAGTTTTGGGGCCAAAACGCATGGTATGTGGTATAACCTGGAAGTGCTGGGATGCTTTTAGGAGCCTTGAACCAGGTCTCTGTTACTGCACAGACATTGATATTCTCCATACTGAGGAGAACTTCAAGTGCTTGCATTTTGAGGTTTAGACTTCTGGCATTGAGTAGCATTACCCTTAGTTTATTTTTCCTTGTGTTGTCTATGGAGGTGGGTTTGTCTTTTGAGCCTTGCCTAAAAAGGCACCATGGAGGTGGCAAGAGCCTTTGCCAGTATCCGAAAGCCAAGAGGTGACAGGTGCAAGCCGTCCCTAGTGAAGCAACGTGGCTTGTCGAGCATGTCATCCCAGGCTGACAGACACTGGATCCCCTTTGAATGACACCAGAACTTTAGCCAATTGTTAAAATTGATCATTTTTTCTTTATACTGTGGCATCATTCTTGGTGAGGGAAAGATGCTACTCAAGGTCAGGGTCATACCTGCCTGGGCTACATGATCAGAGAGCTCCTCTATGTCTCTTTTCATGTAGTCCAGGGAGGTACGTCTCAGGTCATTCACACCAGCATGGACAATGACTGAGTCATATTTGTACTTGCTTTGGCGTGACCTGAGTGCTTGTGTTATGTGGTGGATCCTGGAGCCCGACAGGCAGCTCACCATGATCTTCTCCTTGTTCAGCCTGGTGAGTGGGACATCAGTGTGTCTGACAATAGAGTCACCTATTACAAGTGTATCAGGTGTGTTGTTTAGCCTTAAGGGCTGTGACTGTTTGGCACACTGACTTTGTGAAGTATGTGTTAAACTCGTTTTGTTTTGGGGTAGAGGTTGCTTGGATGTCTGCTTTGGAGGTCTCTGCTGCTTAGGCAGATTTGTATTTAGAGCCTCCGAGTATGTTTTCGTGTGTTTATGTGTTTGGTTTGCTGATGTGGTAGGTCTATGTGCGACTGGATTTGTGGTGTGTGTGGTTACCTTCTCCTCCTGACTGGCTGCGCCAGTACTGCGTTGAGAGAGCTTAGCCTCCAGTTTGGCTATATGGTTGCATCTCTCGCATATATTAGTATTTGTTGGGAGGAGGAGAGGGTTGTCTGTGTACATGAGGCAGTTGTAAGATTGCCTCAAGATTCCCAGATTCACCAGCTGGACTGGAGAGGAAACCAGCAACTGACCTTTGGACATGCCGGTTTAGTATAAGTAACTCTTTTATAATTGACCAAAAAGGACCAATAGGGGACGAGTACTCCAAGGGAGTATATGAGGAAGTAGTGCTTTTAGTTTATTAGTGCTAACTTATATAATTGCTTGTCTGAGCAAGTGCTGGGTTTTAGGTTGAAAGTAGAGTCCTTACTTTGAGAGATAGAGCAGATCTAAAGGAAAAAGTTTAGAGTAGACTTTGTGGAGCCGAGAGTGGTTTAAGCCCAGTTGAGCAGCGCTGCCCGATGCTGCGCTATGCACAAAATCGCGCAAAACCGCGCCAAAGCAGGTTTTTATACAGGGGACTTGAAAGAGCTAGAAATTAGCCCAAAACGGCCAATAAACTACAAGATTCTTGTGCTGAGATCACTCCTCCAGGGACAGATAGGCTGCTCAAAGCTCCCCACTCCCACTGGTGAACAAAGAAGCTTCCTTCTATCCAAGTAAGGAAATGGGCAACACAGGAACTATTCTGAAGTCCAGAATACAGCAATGCCTGTATTAGGGACTATTCTAGGTCAGGAAAGGCGGGAAACAAGGATATTTTTTTGGTTTTTCTTTTTTTCTCACAAGACAAACAGCAAAAATTGCACAATAAATACTTAACACAGGCTAGCGCACTTGAGTGAGCAGCCTCAGCAGTTAAATTCAAACAAAAGACAAACTTTAAAAGTGCAGGTATGAAATTTGCAAAAACAAGCTTAAAACAGGCAAGAGAGCAGATTAAACTCACTTTTCGGAGAGAATAGATGGTCGCATAGTTAATAGCAGTAAAATATACTTAAAGCTTGGTAGCAGTCACTCTTTTCATCTCTCTGCTGCTAGCACCACTCTGCAGGACCACGAGGGGCTGATGCTGAGTTGGAACAAGCGAAAAACCGCACCGAAGCGGGTTTTTATACAGAGGACTTGAAAGAGCTAGAAATTAGCCCAAAACGGCCAATAAACTACAAGATTCTTGTGCTGAGATCACTCCTCCAGGGACAGATAGGCTGCTCAAAGCTCTCTAATCCCACTGGTGAACAAAGAAGCTTCCTTCTATCCAGGTAAGGAAATGGACAACACAGGAACTATTCTAAAGTCCAGAATACAGCAATACCTGTATTAGGGACTATTCTAGGTCAGGAAAGGCGGGAAACAAGGATATTTTTTTGGTTTTTCTTTTTTTTCACAGGACAAACAGCAGAAAATGCACAGTAAATACTTAACACAGGCTAGCACACTTGAGCGAGCAGCCTCAACAGTTAAATTCAAACAAAAGACAAACTTTAAAAGTGCAGG
This sequence comes from Protopterus annectens, assembly GCF_019279795.1. NCBI lineage: Eukaryota > Metazoa > Chordata > Ceratodontiformes > Protopteridae > Protopterus > Protopterus annectens. The sequence continues at coordinate 652,573,627 of NC_056749.1, read as the reverse complement.
TATGAAATTTGCAAAAACAAGCTTAAAACAGACAAAAGAGCAGATTAAACTCTCTTTTTGGCAAGAATAGATGTTCACACAGGTAATAGCAGTAAAATATACTTAAATCTTGGTAGCAGTGACTCTTTTTGTCTCTCTGCTGCTAGCACCACTCTTCAGGACCATGAAGAGCTGTTGCTGAGTTGGAACAAGTGAAAAACTGCGCCAAAGCGGGTTTTTATACAGGGGACTTGAAAGAGCTAGAAATTAGCCCAAAGTGGCCAATAAACTACAAGATTCTTGTGCTGAGATCACTCCCCCAGGGACAGATAGGCTGCTCAAAGCTCCCCATTCCCACTGGTGAACAAAGAAGCTTCCTTCTATCCAAGTAAGGAAATGGGCAACACAGGAATTATTCTAAAGTCTAGAATACAGCAATGCCTGTATTAGGGACTATTCTAGGTCAGGAAAGGCGGAAAACAATGATTTTTTTTTGGTTTTTCTTTTTTTTTCACAAGACAAACAGCAGAAAATGCACAGTAAATACTTAACACAAGCTAGCACACTTGAGTGAGCAGCCTCAACAGTTAAATTCAAACAAAAGACAAACTTTAAAAGTGCAGGTATGAAATTTGCAAAAACAAGCTTAAAACAGGCAAAAGAGCAGATTAAACTCGCTTTTCAGTGAGAATAGACGGTCGCACAGGTAGCAGTAAAACATACTTAAATCTCGGTAGCAGTCACTCATTTCGTCTCTCCGCTGCTAGCACCACTCTGCAGGACCACGAGGAGCTGTATCTGAGTTGGAACATCCACATCCCACCCCCACCCCCCAGCAAGGAAACCTCCATAAAAAACCTTCTCCAAAGCCAACTTCATCCTTCTCAAGTCAGAAGTGACAAACTTTATGATACCCTTGCAGATGGGAACTGAAAGTTCGACTGCTGAATCCTACACTAAGGCACTGTTCGAGCACTTCCACTCATGCATGAATCGTGCCATCCCAAATAGAACCAATATGCTCTCCTTCAAAAAAGGAAGCCAATCTGGTGGTCCCCTGCCATAAACAAACTTTACAACAAAAGGAAGAAACTGTTGCAGAAAAGAGGAAAATCCCAGGATACAAAAACCTCCCTTATCATTCTCAGTAAGAAGCTGAGATCCCTCATAAAATCCTCCAAAGCTAGTTACAAAAATAAAATTGCCAAAGATTCCAAAGACAGCCACAAGGCATTCTATAACTATGTCAAGAATCTAAATGGCAATGCTCAGATCTGCTCTGAGCTACAACAGAATGGCATTAAATATACTGATCCCAAGGATATTGCCAATATCCTGGCAGATCAATTCAGTGCCAACTTCACTTCCCTCTCACTCCCTAAATGACCCATCTCAACACCGGAAGATTGCCAAATTCTGGTAATAACTGCCACATAGGTAAAAAACACACTCTCCAAAGCTAAGAATACAGCATCCATGGGAAAAGATGACATCCCGGGCTGTGTACTACATGAACTACAAAATGAACTGGCACCTCACCTAAGTGTCATGTTTAATCATAGCCTCACCTCAGGCTTCGTGCCCACTGAGAGGCACACAGCTACAGTTATCCTACTCCACAAGGGAGATCCACCTTGGATCCCGGGAACTACTGCCCCATCAGTCTGATGAGCCTGATCTGCAAGGCCATGGAACTTATAAACAAAGACATTGGCAACCATCAAACATTGGACCCCACCAAGTTTGGGTTTGTGAAGGGCCAATCTTGTCTCCTGAACTTGATCGACTTCTTCAAATCAGTCTCCAGAGCCGTGGACGAGGGTAAGGCAGTCCACACAGCCTATCTGGACCTCACCAAGGCCTTTGACACCATCCCCCACTCTGGAATCATAGATAAATTTACTAAGCTGAGCATTAATCCCTACATCACTCAATGGGTTGCCAACTGGCTTACTGACAGAACTCACATTGTAAAAGTATCCGACTCCAAATCCAGCTCCAGGCAAGTGACAAGTGGAGTACCTCAGTGTTCAGTCCTGGGACCGCTCTTGTTTGGCATCTACTTCTCTGAAGTACAGGCCAACACTAAGGGACTCTGGCTAACAAAGTTCGCAGATGACTGCAAACTGGGAGACATTATTGAATCCCCAAATGATGTGGATACTCTACAAAAGGGCCTTACAGAAACAGATGCTTGGTGCCAGAGCCATGGGCTCAAGCTCAATGCCAAGAAATGTATAGGTATCTGCTTTGGAAAAAGCATGTACCCATGAATTACCACATAGGTGGCAGTACACTAAACACCAAAAGTGTGATAAGAGACTTAGGGACACAGGTGGACAGTGGTCTCACCTTCAATAACCACATTGCCACAACAGTCAGGAAATCCTTCTATGTGGTACACCTCATCACTAAGGGCTTTTCATCCAGAAAAAAGGAGGTCATTGTCCCACTGTACTCATCCCTCATTAGACCCATTATAGAATACAATGTCTCATTTGGTATGTACCTCTCAAGACATCTGCAACAACTGGAAAGGCCACAGAAATAACTCACTAAAAGAATCACAGGCCTAAAGCAGATGCCCTACGCTGACCGCCTTAAAAAACTCCAGCTATACTCTGTCGCATATCATCTGCTCAGAGGTGATCTCTGCTTAACATACAAGGCCATGTCAAATCCAGAGCTTTTGGACATGCTAACTTAAAGAAATCCCAATCCCTCAGAGCCACACACTCTAGGGATCTAAACCTTGTCATCACAATAAACAAAACATGCCTGGAGGGATAGGTTCCTGACCCAGAGACTCCCCAGACTCTGGAATAGACTGCCCATACATGTCAAGCAGAGCGCCTCTTTGGCCCTCTTCAAAAGGAACCTTGACGATTGGATGGGAGAAAGGAAATTCACCCCAGGGATTACATCAGTCACCCTGCTAGACAGGAGTTCAGGGAAGTAAATAGTGTGGGAAGAAATAGCCAGGGAATTGTTATGCTAGGCTTGTATAGGCTCTCGGGCCAATAGCCTAGTACCAGCCTATGAACCTATAGAAACTTTCCTGCCAAGCTAACAATTTTTATTCGTTCCATTATTTCTCCACCTCTCTCTATATTGACTTATTACACTTTTGTACTCACCAAATATCACTCCCAAATCTTTATTTCCTTTCTTGTGAAATATATTCCATTTATTTTTTTATCTCACCAAATCCATTCATTTCATTTAACTGTAGACCAGCTTTTTTAACTACCTTTCTATCCTTATTAAAACCTCACTTATCCATCCTTTGCTTTTTATCAGAAGTATATGATGTGCATATGTATTACATATTGCTAATATAACATTTCTTTTCATCTCATATATTGACACCTTCATTTCATACAGTACATACTTGCTTGTACTACTGCATTTAATTCTAATACTAATAAGTACATACTCATTGGGCAACACTATTTTGCTCCTCTCTTAATAATTATTTTTTTCCCATCCATCTATTTATCATAACTTTTACCTCTGAATTTTCATAACATTTCTTTATTATATTAATCTTTTCTCCTATCCCATATGACTCTTAAATCTGTCACACTGCTTCATGGCTCACTTTGTCAAAGACTTTAGCTACCTCACATGCTATCAGTCTTATTTCTTTTTTCTTTCAGTATCATCTCTACAACCTTTTTCACTATAATTAACATTTCTTTCACTTCTCTTCCTTTTATACAATAGATGTACTTTGCCAACCTTTTTAGTAGTTAAATATTTATTTTCATAAATATTTTATGGTCAGTATTTTCCTAGTGTTATATGCCTTCAGTTTTCTATATATTTTCTTTCATCCTTTTCCATATATATTTTATCATGCCATCGCATATGTATTCTTCCTTTATACCTTCCTTCATCCATTCATTTCATATTTAAAAATGCTCTTTTGCTTTTATTCATTTCTTTGTAATACTTATAACTTATACCATCCAGTCCTGGTGCTGATTAATAACTTTTTCAGATTTTTTTTCACTTTCCATTCTTCTTTCCCATCAATTTCCTCTTTTTATATTTTCTTTAAATAATTCTCTACCATTCCCATAATATTTTTTTTGTATGTGTTTTACTACTCCTTTGCCATCTATAATAGCATCCATTCTTCCTTCTCTAATCTGTACTTATTTTCCTAAACAAGGGGAAACATTCTTTTTCTTTCCTTGCAGAAAAAAAAATCTTTGCCCATGCAACACCATTTTTACTCTTTCTGTATTCTTTTCATACATCTGTTTTCTATTTTCCTTGTGAAACTTCATTGTTCTAGTTCTTTCTCAGATCTTGTATCTTTATGTATTCTTGTTTTCATTTCTAAATACATTTTATACTTCTGCTTATACATTACCCATCACACTGTCCAATTGTTATAAAATGATCTCATTGTCATATGACCTTTCCATAATGTTTCTTCTGTCTTATCATCTCTTATTCCTTTTAAACACTGCAGTTAATCTCTGCATCCCTTTCCCCTTCTTTATTATTATTTCATTGCCATCCCCTGTTGTAGCCCATACTGGTCTATGATCTGAAAATTCTGACATATGTACTCTCCCCTGTTATTTTTTTCATGTCTATAGAGTAAATTATATAATCAATTCCAGTCTTAAAAATTCCTGTTTTATATGTCCCTACTCTCGTTTTCCCTACTTTTAAATCTTTACACTTTATTAATTCCCTTAACATCTTAATATCACGTGTTATTTTTCCATTTTCTTTCCTCAGGTTGCTATTAAACTCTCCTACCATCACTACTAGCATATTTACTAACACTCTTTTTTTTTTTTTAATTTTGTCCAAGAACTGCTTTTTTCTGTCATATTAGCATATACATAAATAACTATTACTCTAATACATTTTTGTCTCATTCTCATATCACATAATGCTACCCCTCCTCGTACTGCTATTGTAAACTACTATTGTGAACATGTCTTGTTTCCTACTGACCAGACAAGTTGCCCCCCCCCCCCCCCCATACTGGCTGTATTCTTTTCCTCTATTTCTTCTTTCTTACATCTGGTATCTAGCAAGCAAAAAAAAAAAAAAAAAAAAACATTATCTTCATTTTTCCACTACTAAACCTCTCCTATCATTTCTAATGCAATTCACATGTAATGCTAACATTTCTCTGTCATCCTTTATTCTCTTTTGTAACATATTTTAATCTTTGTGTAAGTGATTTATGCTCAGAGCATATTTTTCTTTAGGCTACAACCAACTGATTCTTCGCTATCTTATTCTTGTTCTTCTCCAGTCTCTATTTCTCCCTCTTCTACCTCTTCACTTTCTAAAATTGCAAATCTGTTCTCTTCTAGAATATTAATAACCTGAATTTGAACTATTTCTTATCTAACTACCTCTCCATTATTTAATCGTTATTCAGTATCTGCTTGAAAATATCACCTTCTCTTTCAACATCTTTTGTGGGAATATTTTCTACTGTTTGTCTTTCTTCTGAGCTTTTTTCTTCATCTACTCTTTCCTTTTCTAATATGGAGCAGTCAAACCAGAAGTATTCAAATTGTTTACATTTCTGTAAACAGGATTACAGTTTTGGCTATATATCCCCTCTCCCCACATTAATCATACCTTCTTTTTTTACATTCTTGTACTAAATGATTTTCATCTCCACATAAATAACATGTTTTAGGTTGTCCTCAGTACCAAACAAATCCTCCCTTACCATTCACAATTATTGTGTTTCATATATGTTGAATATGCCCATCCTTTATATCCATTGTTACACAGTCCATACATTTCCTTCATCACATATTTTGATAACTTCATGTATCTGAAGTACCAAATTGCACATTTATTTTCTTTTTTAGTTGTAGTACCAAGCTCTAAAAATAAATAGACATTCTATGGCTCTGCCATATTTCTTTTTTTTTTCAGTATCAGTTATAGATTTTTCCAGTAAGTTAAAGTTTTCAACGTGTTACTTCAAAATGTTTTCAGCTCCCAAATGAATTAATGTACTTTGTCTTTAATGTCAAGCCCTAGTTGAAAAATAATGTTATCCATAAAGCCATACCTGTTCACACCGCCTTTTTATTCTTAGACCTGGTCATCTTCCCTATGGCTATTGAGAAACTTCAAATTTTTGCCGCTATCTGTTCCTTCTTCCATTTTTTCTTGCCTCACTGTAGCTGCATAACTTCCGTTCTCGTGTAACAACAACAACAAAAAATGTTGCAGAGGTAAACCCATAAAACTGGCTACTCCATCAGCTGAGAATACCTCAGAGTTTCTCCTCAGCAGCTCTTGCTTTTGTTTCTGACCTCCTGTAATACTCTCTCCAGCATGTCACTCTTTTGCTTTTCATTGCCTTACTTTGGCTCCCCAAATCTACCAGCACTTGTGTCTTCAGTCCTCCAATTTCCATCTCTGTTACAGTTATTTGTTCTCCTTCCTTCGGTAAGTTTCTCCAGTTCTTCTCCCCATCTTTGCTGCACTCTACTCTATCTTGGAAATAATGGGATTGCAGTAGCAGCCTTCTGTCACCACCTAGCAGCTCACGAGAGGGCTTCACTTCCTCTCCTCTAAACAGTAGGGTGTTGCTTTATTTAAATCTTTCATTTTTTTATACTTCTTTACATTATTTACAAATTCATATTCATAATACATATTTTGTCATTTCTTTCATATTTTTCTAAACCTTAATACATAATGTACACAGAAAGGTAAATTATTTCAGTTTTCATCATTTAAAAAATACTTTTCTAAGCCAACATCAACTATTTTTAACATTTTTATCTATCTCCATCCTTTCTTATACAAACATTTTTTTTACCCAGCACATCTTTATTATCTCTGTTTTTATTATACAGTAATCTATCACATCTTCTTTTCTATAATCTCCAGATTGCTAAAAACATTATTATATCCCATTCTCAATTTCACAGTTTTTCTTTTCTTATATTTTCCATAAAAATATCCATTGTTGTATTTGTTAATCATTTCCATTTATATTCCCTTTCAAAACTTTTCCAAAAATTGTTAATGCTTTTTTTTCTTCTTCATTACACTCATTAATTTTTTTCTTCCAGTACCTTATATTTCTTGTTACTTTTAACTGGGAACTTATCCAACAAAATTCTCCTCAGAAAATCCCTTGTTTCATAAAAATTCTCATATGTATTCCTTCAAGTTCTTTATCACAATTTTTACAAATTCTTTTAATCCCTTCCAA